>NW_011967137.1:222638-281109 GCF_000949405.1 Vollenhovia emeryi
TAGCCGTGCCCGTCCGAAATTGGTCCACTTTCGACGATATTTTGCCGCTAAAAATACAGGTGAAATACGCGCCGTTAAAGAAACGTCAAAAATATCCGCGCGAAAGCGAACTTCTTGTCGGGGGGCCCCTGGACAAAAACAAGAAAAATCTATCGGCGCGTTTATACCTCGTAAAAATCTCGGTCAGCTCTTTATCGCATAATTTTTTTTGCAGCCACGACGCGATAGTATGTCACTGCTTTGCACATAAAATAAAAAGCCGGGAAAGATGGATAAGCCTGCGCGCGACCGAGATTTCAGCGGAAGCCGATCACTTTATCGGTGATTACAGATAATTGTTCATTAAACAGTTCAATACATCATCTCTCTGTTGACTGCAGGTATTAAAGCTCAAATTAAAAAGAATTCTTTCAATATCGAGCCATTAATTGCACTCCAATTATAAGGGAGCGGAAATTACAGGTTTCCATAAATGGAGTCTTAGAAAAAAAAAGTGCCAATAAAAGATCTCACGTTATTTCAGTTTTAATGTAATAATTTCTCGCTCACCCGTCGTTCGTTGATATTCATTTTTAATTAACATTTCAATTAATTTTTATTTAAACGTCTTATTTATGTAAATATCCAAATATCGGGAAATTATTTCTGTTTCACAGAAGGATAACGTTCCGCGTGTGAGTTTTTCGCGCGGGAACATATTCGCGGACGCCCCCCGAATCTCCCCGGATAATTTCTACTCGAGAGGAAGCCGATTCGGGACACAGCCCGTATTGTTCTCGATTAATTGCACCGGGCTCATCGTTTCGTAGGACACCTGAATCAATTAGAAAATAGTCTCGACTCGATTCAATTTAACTTGGCCGCGTCGATTTGACTTGGCAATAAATTCATCGCGGCCGTCTCAAAGCCAGAACGGAACTGCGTCACAATGCGCAGTTAGTGCTCCACCGAAATGCGAAGCGGGATGATATACGCGAGTATAATCGCGCGTCGGTGACACCGTCGCTCGTGTAGGTGAAATTTGCGCGAGGCGGGAAGCGCGAACTCCGCGTGAAGCTGCATTTACGCTGTTCGCACTGAATCACCATTTCGGTTGAATCGGTCAAAGTGCGCGCGCACAGTGAATGACAGATTCTCGAGTGTCATTGGAAATAATTGCGCAGCAATTTCCTCGAAGATCTAGGGTGACTTGAAAGAAAAGCTCACGAAATTACAAAATGTCGACGAAATAATCAGCTTCAATGAACTATGCCTGTTATAATTTCTACAATTATCACGGGGAAATTCGTTTGAAAAATCGACCAAACTGACATAAAAAGTGATATACTCGTATACCTATTTAAGTCACAACGTTTCGACCTCTTAATCGGGTCCTTTTTCAAGTACAATTTAATGTTGATTGAACAAGTTAATTTTATGCCGAAATAGAATGAGTTCACGAGTCTGTGGCGGCAAATTCATTATGTCATATCTGTCTCGGTAGTCAGTGGATTTTTAATAGCGACGTCAATTTCTATAGATTTTCGAGCAGCAACCGTACGTTAGTAGATCTCGAATAAAACTGATATACACGGAAAAAACTATTCGGTTATAGCAACCAGAAATATTCAGTTGGTACGGATTCAGTTGCAGTAGCATCAAGTCTTTTTGCACTAATTGAAAGACTGTTTACACCAACAAATGCTTTCGGTTCGAAGAATAAAAAATTTCTGTTACTAATGTGCTGTTACCACAACAGAATATTCAGCTATAGAGAAACCTCGTTTTTAGCAACGAAAAATTCTGTTAATTCAATTTCAGTTGCAGTAACATAAAGTCTTGTTACACTAACTGAAAGCCTGTTCACATCAACAAACGCTTTCGGTTGTGGGAACCGAAAATTTATGTTGCTAATGAATAACTGCATTACAGTTTTTATTGCAAAGATTTTGTTTCACTCAACTTGGTTTTACAATTATCTCTAACAATGCACGAAGCTGACAATCGTTTACCTATCGCGTTTACTTTGACCAATCCGATGAAGATACCGACTGACCGCGCATATAATCCATTAATCAAAGTCAAATAATCGCCATTAAGCTGAGAGTATACTAACAGTTATGACAATTATAAAAAGAAGTGTATACATGAAACGTCAGTAATATCATTTATTTTCGCGACAAGCGGGGACTCTAATATCATTTCCTTTTCTTTCACTTTGAACAATTCCTCCGGTATCATAGCGAGGATGGAGCGGTGAATGCGCCTCAAGACGGCAGCATTCGAGAAAGTGCGCGGGTGCGAAGCTGCAGCGGGAGGAAAACGGCAGGTACGAGCCGCCGAGCGAGCGAGCGAGGCAATAAGAGCGACGAGCTGCCACAGCAAGCAATAGCTTACGCCCGGACACTCGTATTTCATAGCTCGGAATTGCTAGCGATGGCGTGGCGCGTCGTTACCGTGAAGGAGAAACGAGGAGGTGGCAAGACTTGGGAACACAATGCGAGAAGCTAGCTCGGGTTCGACGATACGAGTTCGCTCGATCAAGCCTCGATGTCTTTGAAATTCTCGACCGACCTCGCGATCCCCGTTTGATCCCCCTTGTACAGCGAAATCCTCGAGCAAGTTAGTGGAAGAGGAGAGATCTTGCCTCGTTAATGCGTAAATATATCGATATGACGGAAAGTGAGCGGAGGGAGCTTGAGGGAAAAGAGATTCCTCGAGATCTTATAAATAATATCAGTTATGTCGAGCGGATAATCGATATCGCGAACGCGAGAAATTGCTACAGTGTTTCCGCGCGGCACAAATTTTCTGCATATTAAGTGACGTTCCCCAACTTTGGCTAGAATTTTTGGAATTCTCATGGGAAATGTATCTCCCGTTACGGCGTATAAAAAGTAAAAGTGTCGCCATCGCCACGCATATAACAATCTTATTTCGTAAAATGCGTACAGTTAAATCCTCTGCGATAACTGGTTGCAGAACGATGAAAATGATTCATAAGCCTTTTTGCATAATAGTACGCAAGTTTGTAACCCGGCGTTTTTCATTGTTTAGTACAGTGGTGCCCGATGGCATTTGACCACGTGCCATGTGCCATTTGAATTAGTTTAATTGCACGTGATAAGAGCCAAAACCCATGGCCGAAACGCTGCGCTAATAAAGGAAGTAGTTTTCCTGTTGCCAGTGGTGTCGGATTATTCACCTTAAAAATGACCTATGTCACGATGTTTAAATTGCGAGTTTGCATTTTTACAATAAATGCTACGGGGGGGAAAAATCAATTGTTTCTAAAATCAAATAATTCGCATCGAGTTATCAATCCGAAATACCATATCGTGTGTAGATTTTACATAACAAGAGGACCAGATTGTATATCGGAGCATTAATCCTGTTAACGCGCTGTAGATAGAAGATTTGATACAGCGATAACGTAACCCTTTACGGTCAATATGGCGTACGACGACGCTTCTCGTGACAAAACGCGCGTAATGCGGTTAAACGCGTGTTTCCGGCACACCGGTATTCAGCTACAGGCCACCGAAAAAGTACGAGCAACAATTCCTCTTGCGCGCGCGGCTCCGGAGAGAAACTCCACTCCGCTCCACTGCACTCCACACCGCTGGCACACATACGGAATTCCCTCTGACGAAAGTTCCAGACATTTCCATAACATTGAGCTGGATGCGCGACGGAGGCGGGCGAGTTACGTACAGGCGAATAACTCGCCGAGTATGCCCTTTAAGGGATGTCTTCCGAGTGGCGCGTCGTATTGCAGCGATCGCGAAATGCAACACGCGCCCGCGTCAACTGCATCTGTAGCGCGCCGGAATGCGCATACTTCTTCGGAGAGCTACGCATCGAATCGAGTGTTCGAGTCTCGCATTACGCGTCGAGCCATTTCCCCGCGTAACACGACATATTGTTCACTTGTTATTATAATCTCTACATCGCGAGAGAGAGAGAGAGAGAGAGAGAGAGAAAAAGAGAGAGAGAGACTACGTTATCTCGCGTGTCTATCTGCATTTCTGCGAATTGCAACACACACCGTGATTTCGTAATTATTTCCAACCAAAACAATAATGAATTATTACCTGTTCAATCTAAATATTATTATTTAGTTATGAAACTGAAGATATTAAAATGCCGATCTCGCGCAACCGCGCCTCGATAAATTAACAGACAAACTTACAGTTTTCCGTATCATCATATTTAAATAGCACTTAAAGAAATGCACATCCACAAACACGTACGGTATATGTTCAAGATAAGAATCGGGAAAATAAAAATATTTCTCAATGAATGTGCGATAAGAGAAAATGCACCACCGGATGATCGATCGCAGCGTCACCAATCGTCTCACCCGCGACCCGATCCTGCGGACGTATTTAAGACAAGATTTATCTCGCGCTACTGCAGATCGAAATAAATGTATGCTAATCGCGCGGAGGAGATCGACGATCCCGGCGTCGGGCGAAGATCGATTTAGGATTTCGGGTTAAATCCGAAGAGTCTCCGCGAGCGCGGGAGTCTTTCTTTGTCCGAGCCCGTAATACATATGTATACATCAGGGAGCGCGATTTCTCGCCCAAGTGGAACAACGGGTCGCGGAGACGCGACGAGTTCGGGCGCAGCCTTTTCTTCTGCTTCAGACTTGACGTAGAGTAACGTCTTCTCTGCGTTCGACGTGGCATGTCGAAACGTCCGTTTCGCTTGGCGTAACCCGCCACCGAAGAAACTGTCCTTTCTCCGCGCCGGAGACCTCTCTCCGCCGCGGAGAAGACAAGAGATTCTTTTGTCGCGCAAACCGACTGGAAAAACCGTGCGCGACTTTACGTCTCTCGGCCCCGGGAGCGACGGAGCGATCGACCGGCTAGGATCCGCTTAAGAGAAAAAGAATAGCGAAGAGGCAGCCCCCGACCGGGTCGCCGCGATTCGCGCGAATTTCGAAGGGCGATCCGCGCGACGGTGTTCGACGCGCAACTTGCGGACGAGCCCTTGAGGCAACTTCGACGCGGTCATCGGTGTCAACTTCGATTTCTAATGCGAGACAATGGCTACGCGAAAACTTGGAAATTGTTGCGCGCTGCAGTTTCCGACGGGAAATTTGTTTGAGTTGACGCCACTCGTGAGGGAAAACCGCCGACGCTTCTCGAATTCATCGCCGCGCGCGATTATATCGAAATTAAAATTTGTCTCACACGCGAGGACCGCGAATTTTATTGAAACAAATACCGATCCGCGAATATCTATGCCGGCGTAATTTCACCCGCAATTCAAGCACTTTCGCGCGATTTATATTCGTCGGTATGCAATCATTTAACCGTGCAATTTTTTAGAAATTATCAAATTGAAACGAAACGCGAGAGACACGAATCGCTGAAAACTATCGCTGAACGCTACTCAATTCGTTACACAGGACTATTAAAATATCTCGAACGTCAAATTGCGATTATTTCACAGTTGCCCTAATCCCTAATCCAATTTTAAATTAAGGGAATCCTAAAGCCGCTGGCGAACTCGATCAGTGTCGATAAGAAAGAAGACTGATTTAAAACCGTTAATTATTAATATTTTTAATTCCACGTTCTACTTGGTCCGAGAAATGTATAGCCAATCAATTTGCAACTTTTACGAAAAAGCAGCAATTTTATTAGCTACACATTGCTCAGGACCGAGATTTTGGATCGAATTCTAGCATCGTCAACACCGTGACTTTACTGACAATCTGACAGATGCGCTTGGCAGCCTCTCTCGAAAAAGCCCGCAACTATTTCTACACGCCACACTGCTCTTTTTTCTTTTTCTGGACGTTTATTAGAAGTAATCTTTTTTTCTAGGCTATTAATCTTACAATTAGTTCTAATTGCACGATATTATTCTTATGTTATCCCTAGAGTGTGCTGGTCTCATTGTGTATATATTTATTGTAGAATTCTTGTATCAAGCAAATATCGCCGTCAAGTGTACAAAAAATTAGTAAAATTAAAATTTTTTTTCGTGTTTTATATAAAGTCGACCAGCATAGTCTAGATTTCGCTGCGTACTTTAATTCCGCGAAAAAGTTTTGCATTTCTATAAAGCCAATTAAAGGATTGCTTAACAAAGAATGTCGATAAAACAGACGGCTTTAGGATTCCCTTAACGAGCCCGACAGACCTCGATGGATTGTCTTCATTTGTACTTTCGCGAGTGCACTTCCGGTACAAGCGACGGTTGCAACTGTTATCCCGAATGTTTCCGAATTGCGGGAACGCCGTAGATAGCAGCGCAAGTGTCAGAAGTTTCGTCGATATGCAGCGGACGCGTTATTCACGGTGGTGGATACCGCGGCTTTCTACCGTCGCTGTCCTCGTGATCCCGAACGGAAACGGTTCTGCTCGCGGGATCGTCGTTGAAAATCTCTCGATTTCATTCGCGCACCGACCTCGCCTCCTCGCGCGTCAAGGGTCGCTTTCATTGAGCCGCGCTCGTCGAGATTAATTCGACGCGAGCTCATAAGAGCGGTTTTAAGCTTCGCCACGGTACGACGGCCCGCCCGGGGAACTGAATCGGGGGCGGCAACCCCCGGCGTATCGGATTTCTGTCGCCGAATATATTTCACGTGCGCGCAAACTTCGCCGAAGTGAATTTAGCAGTTCGCGGCGGTGATAAAACGGCCGTAAGGCGACGTCGCGCTATCCGTCGAGAGATATATGAAGTACAAGCCCCCGGGTGCCCCCCCTTTTGCGAGACTCCGTGAGGGAGTAATGCCCTCCGCGCGTCGGTCCTCCGCTCGGCGTGTAATCGCGCGGCGGCCACGCTGTCCGAGGCTAATTAATCGGGCGACAGTGCGGCTTAATACCGGCGACGTAATAATACGCGGATTTATGCGCAGGTGCGCCGGGAACTTCCTGAATAATCCTGGCCGGTCGTTCTTGCCTCGAGCGCACCGGACCAGCTACAGTCAGCACTTGTCAACGTGTCTCGGTATATTTGACTTGAGTCGCGAGACCGTGTCGGTAAACGAAAATGATTAACGCTAGGGGACTAAAATCGTTGCGGACAGTTGAGCAATGTGCGCCGATACGACGGAAATACAGCACTGCGGTCTTTGGACATGCGGCTGTGCTGCATTTGTGTCACTTAATATTGGCATGTATACCTACTAAAGTACGGTACAGCTCTCAGCTATACCGTTATCTGCATCGCGTATACGTATATTAGCAACGGTATTTTGTACGCTCGCGTGTATATTCTGCAAGGGGATTTTCGCTCTATAAGCTCTTTAGCTCCTTAGCTCTTTCTTCTCGTGCTCTATAGCGCTACAAAACGAGAGATACATTACAGGGAATCTTTGCACAATATTTACGTCCAGTTCTCCCGTGCATATTTTCGTCCGGTAATCTAATCTCTTTGCTTCGACAGTTGATTCCAATTTCACAAAACGTAATACTTGACAGCTGAGAAGATAGAAAAAGATCAGACATAGATTATTTATACTTCCGTACAGTCAAGCTGTGCGACTGGAAAAAAGCTTGTTTGAATTTTGACCTGACTAGACTTTTATTTAATTTCGAAGAAATTATTTCTGTATCCTGACCAAAATTTTATTATTTGATCGAGACTGGAATATTTAAGAGAATTCACACCTATTCTTCAAATCTGGCAAGTATTTTAGTACAAGGTTCAGCAAATATAAATTTAGTAGATGCAAAGAAACATGATTTCAACGTATCTCATTTGTTTAACCCAACTTTTTCCATCTTTCTCTATGTTGTGATCTGAGAAGAGACAAATAGTCGACTAATCTCTGGCTAACAATTAACCGGAAAATGAAAAACCGGGCCAAAATCTTTTTTCTAGGTCTCTCAGGCTGACGAGCAGGATAAAATTAATACAATCAATTTACGTTAATAAATATGGATAAAGGTATGCGCGCCATAATATCCGCGCACGGAGATATCCATCAGTTTCTGATATAAAGAATCGTAAAAATGCCTCGTACGCGCGCCCTTCGCCCGTTCGTTTTATCGGAGCAATTTCGTTTTGTCGACGTGGCGATAAGAATCCTTTTAGGTCCATTTGTATCAGGGAGCTCTTCCGACGCGGCACATATGCTTCTCTCATCGTTATTCAGGTGCACGCGTCGCATTTGCAATAAAAAACGCAACGAATTCACGCCGCGCCGGTGTCGTCGGCAATTTTTTCGTTTTATGGAATAACAACACAATACGACGATAAACATGCTGGCGTTAACTAGCGACCCCGATGGCGTCAAAGTGCATGCATCGATATCGACGAGTCGATTGCATCAATTTCTCGCGGCTGTGTACCACCGACGCGACAAAACAAACAAGTTGTGCGGTTGTGCCTCGATATTTTAACCGAAAGTTCTGAGGCTGGTTTACCGTAATTTCGGAATCCGGCTTACGGCTCTTGTTTTTTTATTGCCGCGCGAGGCTACGTCAGCGCACGGCACACAAATTAAACCAACAAACGAGAAAAGATTTATTGTATTGTGGGGAAAAAATCTCGGAAAAACCCATTAAAAATATATAGAAAAATGTCAAATAGCGAACACAACAAATGAAATTGTAATTAACGGGCAATTATAAGAGCGAGAAAAAAAAAGAGAAATAAAAATAAATTAAGTGCTAAAATGTGCAGGACGATTTAATAGACCTTAGTATAATTTCACTTTGCTGATACTGTCGTACGGATTAGAATATTCTGCATGTTTTAGCATAAAATCTTTTTTAAGTCCTTAATTACTTTTCATCGCGACTTTAAAAAAATTCCTGCAAATAGATTTTTACTCTCGTCGCTTGAAAAGTAGGTTAAAAAGAGAAATCGAAAGAAAGCATCGCTACTTACTGCCGAATGAAAAAGTTTTATACGAAAAATTGTACCTCGTGTAAAGAAGATTTTCCAGAAGATAAGAAAATCGTTCAATTTATTTAATGTGTTTCCCTTCTAAAAACTTTTATGTAAATGCACCACGAATGCACTTCACGTTAATTCGATTCGATATAGCATCCTAAAGTAGATCGCATTTGTCTTTCGAAATAAATATCCTTGTTTCTCTCGACGAATGGCAATATTTTCTTATACACCTTATTTGTGATATTTTCGCTTTACAAAATAATCACATTATCGATGAATATTCAACAACCCGAACATGCTCCAAAATTTTAATAGCCACTAGATATCTAAAAATATCGAATGGTTGCGCTGCATGACAAGGAGTGATGTAATCACTGAAAACAATGAATATTCACAGTTATAAATATAGTACTGAATTATTCAGTGATAATGCAGCGACTTTTAGAGAGTATGTGAATACACGACTGGAAGATTACTGAAAAATCTTTACAACGGCTGATTGCGCTTGTCCATAAATTATCTCTCCATTTTTTTGGGCGGAAAAGCATTGTCGTGCGCACACTCGTGCAACGAAATGCAGACACATCTCTGCGCACAAGGTACAGGTTCGTGTTACATCGCGTAATCGGTGTATTTTTACTCGTCCTGACCTTTCGCGAATCATTCTAAAAAAATAGCAAGGCATCCGTAGTAAAAGAGTAGATTTCGACTACAAAAGAGTTGTTTTACCGAATGAAAATTCAGACAATGCAAAACCGCGACAAATTTCTGATTAATATGAAACCGAATTTAGGGAAAACTCTATCGTTTTCGGCGCTTGTTAATATTTGATACTAACAACAAGCTGAAAAACATGCTCGCAGGTAGACGTCAAATTAAAATTCAATTTAAAGTTATATCCGCTTCAATGTAACTGCAGTGAATTTTCTTCACAATATCGCTAGAAACAATGCGGGATGCCGTTCAAAGATTCAAGGAAACGTGTTCCGCCGGAAACGAGGACGAAAGAATCTTGATCCTGTTAGCTCGCGGCCATATCTATATTTCATGTTTCCTCCAATAATGATGTTTCGACCGACATACGGACAGACGAAACAGGATCGTGGATATGGGTTATTCAGCGACACTAAAGTTATTGCCTCAACCTGTATAATTTCCCGATTAGGTCGTGTAGCTCCAAGATTATTTCAGAAGAAATGTGTATCCAACGAAAGTAACATTTAAATGAATTGATAGGCTCTTTCGAGCTACAGTTCTATAGCGTTATTAATCTCTTCTGTAATGCCTCTGGAACCGGAAGGATCGCCTTCAGTTATCCGCTCCTTGCGAAACGCGCTACAAAGCGGAAAACTCGAGGAAGAAGAGAAAAATGGTAAAAAGCGATTACGTAATTTTCCAGCCGCGCGATAATTATTCCAGTTTGGTACCGCACAGCCAATTTGATTGGGGTTCTCGCAGCCACCAAGCGCTTTTTGACGGAAATTTATTTTCAGCGCGGGTCTGAGCGTCGACTGCGCGATTTGTAACGAGCAAAGTTTTCGGCGATCGCAAGCAGAACGAGCGCGAGCGAACGGCTATGTCTCCCTTCCCCCCCGATCCCAAATAACTCCCTTTGCGTTTAGCCATGGCGTTTGGGCGCGTTTTCTTAATTAATCGATTATTCATCCGCGACAATTCGAAAACTTACGAGTGAAATAACGAGTCGAGTTCGCGCGATGCCGAAGTTAAAGCAGTGGAATGCTACACGAGGTAACGGGAGGATTTTAGCGCACGTTCTCATGTTGCAAAGCAGGTTTCGCAAGCAAAATGCGAAGACTTAAAATATGCCGCGTAGAGAGAGAGAGAGAGAAACTGCGAAATATTATTATTTTAAATATTCTCGCCACGATGGAAAAAAACGGACGAGATAATTGATAAAATTTTTCACAGAATATTCTTGCGAATCATATGTTATAAGGAATTCTAATTATACAAACATGTAATAAAGAGATTGTTATTCCTTTTAACGACAATTAATGCACAGCTAATTGCTTTATCTTCTTCTAGCGCTCTTGTTTCTTTTTAATTAGAATTTTGACTAGAATTTCAGCCCGTGGATATATACGCGGATGTATTAAGAGAGGAAAAAAAATTTGTTAGTTTCGAGAAACCGGGAGAGATGGGGATTTTTAGAATTCCCTCTGCGTAGCAAGTAGAACCGAAGTAGAAACTTCACGAAGCTGAAGTGTAGACACATGAGAGAATTTCAATTCCGCGATATCAAAAGTAGAATTATTCGTCCAACATCGTTGATGTAATAGCGAAAAACGATCCGGAGCCGCCGTTTCTCATCAAATATTCAACGAGCATCTTCACCGCGGCGAGTGTATGTGTGTATGTGTGAGTGTGAGTGTGTGTGTGTGTGAGTGTGTGTGTGAATTGCCGGGCAACAAGTAAGATTCATTATGTAATATTTCTCGTTTCAGCTAAATGGTACCTGTCGTCGCACGCAGCGCTGCATGAGAAGAGAGCGAAGAATTATGCCGAATTTGGAGACTCATTCATTGCCGCAACCATTTAAAAATAACCTTCGCGCGAGTGAATGCGAATATCGCAGCTAAGTGCTGAATAGTAGCGATTAATAATAGATACATTGAAACTGAAATACTTCCAGTATCACTCATTATCGGAGAAACATAGAAGGATATGTATATTTATAACTCAATTAATTTGGCGTCAATTGCAATTAAACAAAGTAACTAGGACACTCCGTATAAATAAAAGTGTATCGAAATTGACTGAACAAATGAAATAGAGTGTGAAAATTCTCAATTTTTTGTAACTCGCGTAGCTCACATTTTTATCGAAGAAAAATCTATCCCAAATTAGCTAAACTTGCAAGAATTCCATTTGCATTCCGTTAATATACATACAAATTACATTATCACGCACAGACTATTTTATATTATATTTTTATACTATTTTGGTGCTTTGGTATCTCGTGCAAAAATTTCCATCTCTTACTTGGCGTCCTTAATCGTATATATAAGCCAGTGTGTCGAGTTTTTCCAGTTCAAAAAATTCGAATCCAAATTCCTCGATTGAGGAAACCTCGTCCAAAACGACAGATGTTCGTTAATAAATCTTGCTAAAAACCGCAGTACCGATGGATGCGAATGACACGAGAGAACGAGCTAATGTCGCGTCACGCTCGCCAAATGAATATCACAGAATCTAGTAAACAAGCGTTATTTACACGTGCGCTCGACGGCCGATACGATAATTATCGGATTAACTGTATGTATGCGCACGCACGGGACGACGCGGCACAGAACAGTTGTTATTATACATAGTATTATTTGTCAATGTAGTAGTTTGTCCGTTTTGCAAATTAATCGTATCGACTGATTTTAACCAGATCGGATAATTGGCGTTACCGCCAAAATTCCACTAGGCTCCTTCGCTTCGATCGTGACTCTCCAAAATAAATTTGCGCCTCGTAATCTCGACAAGGTTTTACTTTCAGCGCAACATTTTTATGCAATCGAACGGAAAACTACAAAATTTAACGAATTATCCGTGTAGTATAAAATATGCATTAAAACTTTCCGCACTCGACGCAGTTATTTGTCAAATAAAATATGTTCCTCCCAGATCAAAAAAATATGTGGCACATTAAATTCAGTGTGAAATACTGCGTAAAACACTGTATTTGTAAATTACTTGAAGAAAATTTGCATTATATTTACGAATTATGTATCCCGTTTCAAATTGAAAAATTCCAATACAAAATTTATTAATAAAAATATTTTTTTAACAACAACAACTGCGTTTTAATAACGAATGCATTTCAAAAAACAAGATTTTTACTTGGTGTACCGAATTGTGTGGAATTTGAACATCAACTATAACGTACTATTGTCGCCAGATTTTACTTTCAGCATGATATATTTATGCAATCGAATGCAAAACTACAAAAACTTAACAAATTATTCGTGTAGTTATGAAATGTGCATTGAAACTTGTCGGACTCGATACGGTTATTTTTGTCAGATAAAATACGTTTTTGCGGAAAAACGAATACGTGGCACATTAAATTCAATGCGTAAAAGACTGTATTTGTAAATTGCTAGAAAAACATACAACTTCTGTATCGTATTTACAAAGTATGTATCACGTTTGAAATATATATTAATTAAGTATATTTCTAACAAGAAATACTTTTTAATGTATTTTTAAAAATACAAGATTTTACCTCAGTGTACCGAATTTTGTCAAGTTTATGTAAACAACAAGAGCGTACTATTATCGCATAAAAAACTCTTAATTTTCCGCTGTCTGTGCGATCAGTCGATTTTCGCGGTTTATTTAGAATTCTTTAGAATCATAATATCTTTTTATATGGTCTAATAATGTCGCCAACAGAAAGATGTAAAAAAAAAACGTTAACCAGAAAAGAATGAGAAAGTGGACATTCACCAAGCAGTGCATTTTTCTACTAATCTACCGATGCAGTGATGCAGCAATGCAGCGAGATACATATCTGCAGCTATTTATGCGAAACGAATTCTTCGCATTCCTATACCAGAGATTCTCTTTCATTCGATCTTGCTAAACGCGGCATGCTAAAAATTGATTGATTAATCTCATCTCTAACATTCATTCGAGAGTTTTCGCGAGAGTCATCAATAACCGACGCGTGTCACTAAAACATCTAATCTGTGTATAGAATATTCCGCACTAGCGCGCTGTCAGCCCATGAATTTTTTAAAGCGCTTAAAAAAAAGACGTCAAATTCTTGTAACAAATGTTTTTCATTACGGGAGAGATCGATTTTAAATTAATCAAAGAATATTCAAAGACTCGCGATACCGGGACATTCAATACGCGAGGTCGCGCGTAATATTGCGTGCAAAGCCGATAACGCAAAGCGACAACGGGCAAATCCAAATAAAGTCACAGAAGTTTAATAGCGAACGCTCAAACGGGGAACGTAACGTTACTGCCACGTTAAATGCACAGTCGTTAAGTAGCTTTCCGTATAGTTAACCGAAAATTCAGCGCGTTGAGCGTGTTAAGGGACTAAGTCCTGGTTTACACAAAGCTAGTAGAGAGACAAATGAAGTGCGGATGTTACTTGCTGCAAGCCAGTTGTCGTGCAGTTAAGTTTTTCTTAATTGTGAATTATCGGGAAACATTATTTCCAACTGTAAAATAATCTGTTTTTGTTTGTCTGTTTTAAATAAATTTTCTCGTTCCACCTTGGTAAGTGTATTATTCAGGTTCCCGCAATACTATTGACTGTCTCCACAATTGTTCTAAAATTACACTTGCTAATATCCTTATCCGCGTATTTTCATGCACGAAGCTATTGCGGGACAATTATGCGACGATGTAATCCAAACCAATTCAATGTTCCGACTGCTCCTTACGCGAGTCTTGTTTGGCTAATGATCTTACAGTGAGTACACTCGCTTCCGAGTTACAAGGTGGTAACACATGTTACAATGTTGTAAATAGCTTAAGGCATGTATTCGACTGCTTTGTCGCGCCCGACGATTAGCCGCCGTGAAAAGCGCCGTTAATTCACGGCGCCAACTGGCTGGCTAGCTAACGCTTTTACGCTCCCCTCCCGGAACTCTGAATTATTCATTTTGTTTAGGGCCTGTTGACATGCGACAGGTACACTCCAGTCAGACAAAGGAACAATCGCGATGTGTTTTGAATGGTGTAGTTATATTCACGGTTTTGTGTACCCTGCGTGCAAGAAAGACAGAGAGAAAGAGAGAGAGAGAGAGAGAGAGAGAGAGGAGAGAGAGAGAGAGAGAGAGAGAGAGAGAGAGAGAGAGAGAGAGGAGGGGGGGAGAACGAGGATGTTAAGTATGAATAATGTTGACCGGTGCGTATCTGATTAAGCGCGATTTGCATGCTCGCGGCGTCAAACATTTTCGACAAACGTCCGTTCACGTCATGTTAACACGATCCCGAAAAAGGATCGCGAGCAATTTACGAGCAACAGAAGAAAATGCAGAAACGCCAGATATTATATCCGTAACACATTTTCGAAAATGAAATATTTAATTTCATGTTTCCATTACAAATTTTATGCGCGTACCCGGGAAGTGGATGGAAATTGAATTGACCACCGCGCGTTATAAATTTTGATTGGCCCTCGCACATTCAAAATGTTCATATCATTAAAATTTAACATCGATTACTTTTTTAAATCGTGCGGCTTTCGCCGGGAACAATGATAGCGCGCGAATGCACACACGCGCGCGCCTCGCTATCGCGTATGACAGGCAGAAGGGATCTCGAGGTAATTGCGATTGTCGGTAACGGCTGTGCGTAAACTGAAAGGCAGATATAAGGACGATTCCGTCTGCGGTGCGACCACCGTCTCGCGAAGAAAAGAGACTCGATCGACTCGCCATCGAGTGAAAATTGCGGAATTGCCCTTTCAATCTGGCCGCAATTCCCGTCGAAGATCGTGTTTTACGAAGAAAGGGCGTCCCTGAGCTTGTCGTGACCAGACGAGGGTACGAGGGTGGCTGAAGAGTGACGAGATGGAAAATGAGAAAGGGAGGGAAAGAGAGGGACGGAGCGAGAAATACAAGGGAGACTGAATAGGTCGCTGAAGGAAGGGGAGCAACAGGCGGTGGATATTGACTTCCTCGAGAGTACTGGGAGCTAAGAGAAGGGCAGGAAAGAGCGAGCAAACGAGGGTGCGAGAGAAGGCTCCTCGCTCCTCGTTCGCCGATCACAGGAACGCGAAATGAACTTCGTTCCACGTCAGAGCACTGCTTTGCGACGTGGACTCTTATTCGTTGCGGGCGTGAAAAAAAATATATCGCTAGAGACAGATGTATTCGGTTCATCGCGAACATCTCGGGGAAATAGGGAGCGGTGCGCGCAACGTGGAAGAAACTTGCGCCGCAAATTCTGTCGCCGCGCGTTTCGTATATCGTCATTTTCCATTCTCGGCAGTCGCCTTTCCCCCTATTTACCGATTCCGGAATCGCACTTCGTGGACAACTTCGCCGAGCAAGTTCCCCAGCCGCGTCTCTTTTGATTATTTCGTCGAATGTTTACTTGAGGCTAGGCCGTAAATGTCGACGGTCGAAATATCCTCCTCGCAAATTATAGCAATCCGCTTTTCACAAATGCAACTGAGATGCTGATAAAATTAGAACTATTTAATCTGTGAAAATTAAATGCTCGCGTTGACTTAAACTTAGAAAGCATAAATAAGCAGAGATCTCATTTAATCGTCTTCTCTGTGTGTGCTTTAACGTATAACAGAAATTGCCGTATTCGTTTAATTACTTACGAGTATAACAAAAATTAATTTAATAAAGTAATTTATTTAAAATAATTCAAAGTAAACAAGGTATACAAGACTATGGATAACGCGATCTCAAACAGCACGAAATTTCTACGAGTCTCTGAAACATTTAAACGACGTACAAGGCATTAAAATACCTCTCGGACATTTTTACGTCTTCTGAACATTATGTTTTCTGAGAAACAAGATAAAACTTACAGCAATATGCCATAAATATCTTAAAACGTACATATAACGTTTTCCGGTCGAATGGACTTTCAGAAAAAGAGACCTACACTCCCGAGCTCGTGAATCATGCAGAAACAAAGAAAACGTTTCCACTCGTGTCGTTTCAAAGAATAGGATGCTCCTTCGGCCCCTCGTTACAGAGAATTGACAGATAACAGCCATCGGAATACGATACGTGACGCGAGGATAAACACGTGGTCCCTCGATGGTTGGTCTCCGAAGCCAATACACCTCACTCGACCGCAGCAGAAAGGGCCGTCATCACCCCAAGCAGAAATGGTCGGAAATCTCATCATTGAGGGTCGGTGCCCTTCCATTACGAGTCTTCATTAGGCCAGTGGTTCTTAAACACCTTTTACTTATTAAAACTCCTTGAAACTTTGTTCATCAAAAAGATTTCGCATTGAAACGAGACTTTGACGTATTGTATAACACAACCGATATGAAAGAATACCGATCTTCTTTGTTTTCCCTCTTGTAAATGTTTTGTAGAATAAAACAGTACATGATCAAATTGGCGAATAAACAAGCTCTCCATTCTAATTATATATCTTTGAAACTAAAATTATTCCGAAATTACAGCTTTATTTTACAGTTTAAATAGTTTCTCCTAATAGAATCCTAATCTTTCACTCACATTTGCAAAGAGCACAACTTGAAAACCTTTGAGCATTGCAAGCGCACTATGCTTCACGTTAGAGTTTCTTTATCAGAGTTAATACTTGTGAAAATGGATTACATCTTAACGAGTTTTAACGAGTCTACTCGAAGTTGCTTATTCGGCGTCCGAGTCCGAGCAGAAAAATCATCAGGCAGGGCTGAGGGTTAAGAACCGCTGGCTTAAGCCGTAAGCCTATCCGAACCTGTTGCTTCCTGGCTGGCTCGCTTGGCAGGCTCGACTTTCCGCCGGCTATTTTGTGCCCATTCGGGTGCCTTCCTCCGGTCATTCTCCTCTCTCTGTCTTTCAAGCCTCGTGAGAAGGAAGCTTCGCCCAGGCGTGCCCCGCGTATTCAGGTCTCGCGATAAATTTACGGCTAAGTAGTTCCGAGCGCTGGCGCAACGGCAAATCACCATCCTTGCGGTGACGGTAATTCACGGCCGATCTGGCAAAACCCCCGCAACTAATCGAGACAAACGCATGGCTTAGCCAGTGGCCGATAACCCGAGCGCGACTTCCTTTGTGTCGCGAACGTCGAACCTGTTGCTCCTGCCGCGCCTGCACAGGCCCGCGAACAGAGGACCCCACCTATCTATCTATCTATACGTCCATCTGTCTATCTGTCTGTTTGTCCCCTATTTTGTACGTGCTCGTTTTCACCTGGTTGCCCCATAGAGAGAATGCGGGCGGATGCCCGCTCGCTGATAGAATTCGTTCGGCTCGATCGTATCGCAGCCATGAGAAACTCAATCAGCGGGCGATCATCTTGGACTATTTCGCAATGATTGATATGTATCCGCGATACGTATTCACGTCATTCAAAACCATCAATGCGAAACGCGGGCTGAAATTTAAAAAAATAGTCTCGGCTTTGCGAGATATTTCGAGATACGAGGTAAAATGTAAAAATTTTTCGAATCTCTGAAATTGCAAACGTGCTTGCTCTCCCTTCTCCGTCACCGAAACGATTGAATTCAATATAAATAGACGTTATAACAGGCGGATATGTATTTTTTTTTATTTCCCTATCACGTTGATTTTGTGACAACAGCCGCTTAGAAAACCACCTCGTGTCCGGCAGTCTCTTCGTGTGCAGCTTTAAGTGAACAATTGTTCGCTAAAACACGCGATCTTGTGGGCTCGTTGCCGCATCGTTGCGGCTATTGAATTTACTCATTCCAGGTGCTGGTAATGCGCGGACTTAAAAACCCAGCACTCGGTTGTATTGTAAACCCGCATCTACCGAGATATTCCCTTTTTTCTCTTCCTCATGCGCAATCGTGCCTTTTTATCTGGCGCATGCATTAGGACAATGTTATTCCGGCGACTCGCAAGTGCACGCACAAATAAATCGTTTAAACAGCAGTACCGCGATAGAAACAACTCTTACACTCGTATGTTCCATTTTCACGGTGCTATCGCAGCTTCTTACTTTTTGTACGAATTTTATACGGATACAGTTAGATTGTATCAATGTAGCTCGTTGCAACTCATCGCGACTCTTAATAAAGATTAAATATCTGAATGTTTAAAAAACTAATTTAAGCTTTTTAGAATGCATTCAGCGTTAAATGAGATTTAAAAATCTTATGAGCGTTTAATTCGACAAAAAAATAATCTTCAATAATAATAAGGTGGATAATTAAAACTCTGATTATGATTGCATTAAAATAAAATTTGCAGCAAATTAATTGAAAAATGAAATTTTTATGAATATTCTGCGAGCTTACGTAAACTGTACAAGTTACATTATGCAAGCACGATATTATTAAAGTGCGTAAAAGTCTCCTTGTGTCCGAGAGGACTTTATTTATGCGCGATATTATATTATACTTAGCGGAATAGATGCATCACTTCCGCGTTTGACATTTATGCCGCGCTTCGTAATTTTTTTAGACTGCACTTCGACGTGTGCATATAATGACGCATCCTAGCGTAATTGCGTTATAATGTTAGTCGGACAGTGGATGTGTAATTTTAGACCTATAGAAATTAATCAATGTTTCTTATCAGATAAACTTTTCTTCTCGATATTCCACGAGGCGATCACTCGCGTGATTTGTACATTTTTGTCTCCTCATAAATGTAACTCGAATCTTTTTTTATTTAATCCTAAAGAGAACAATAAAGACCGACCGTCTTTACCTACAACTTACAGAGCTTATCAATTGGAATTTTTATATTTAAAAAAGAACATTAAAAGACAATATGTAAAAGAATATATTTTTAAGAAAGAAAGAAAGCTTTTCTCAAATTTCGTGAAATATAACGTTACGTACAACATCCCAGAATCTCTGCCTTAATTTGGTCAAAAGATCATCGAAATTAAGCTCCGGAATTCTGGGACGTCCTCAGTACGCTCTTCCTACCCTCGTATGAACATGAGATAAGGAGCATCTCCTCGCTCTCGTCGTGGAGTCGTTTTAACTAATTGCTCGCCCGTTGCTGAAGCAGCCTCGCGTTACCCGGTATCGAGTGACAAAAGGATATCGCATAGTTTAGCAGCCTGGTCAAAGAATTCCTCTCCGCGCGACATCAAAGACGACATCGACCTCCGAGATTTTTCGTAGAACCGGGCGTGTCTATGGCGTGCCGTGGCTCGAATCACTGCGGCCACAGAGATTATCACCACAGGCACACATACGCGCACGTATGCGCGGGTGCTCGAGATAGCGAAGCCTCCGCAGGTCGAATTGCCAGCACTCGACGGAATTGCGGACCCGGCAAGGTGACGCCGCCGCAATAGCCACCGCCATAAGTGCCGTCCGCAAATTGGTGTTTCGGTACGATGTAAGCGCGGAATCTGGCTTTTAATCCCTTCGGAACACGCAGTGTGCTAAGCCGTATCCTGTATTTTTTTTTTCAAGCTGCACGCAAATAAAACGGAAATGCACCGCGATTTCATCGCGTAGCATGTTGGCATTATATACCCGCATTAAGCGTAGGATATTATATAACAGAAATTGTGAAGTGGGCGCGTCTCTACGATAAAATCCAAAGATATACCGCCACGGTCCTTCAGAAAGGAAAAGCGTAATAGTATCTTGCGTTATAAGATTTCGTCTCTCCAGTACAGAAACGGAAGTCCAAATCGATCGTTGGATTCGACCCAAGTAGAATTTGGACAGTTCGACGAGGCTATTTCAAAAAATTGAAAAATTAAATATAAAAAAATCGTGTTATAAGAATTAGTCTCAAGTACAGTAACGGAAGTCCAAATCAATCGTTGGATTCGACCCAAGTAGAATTTGGACGGTTCGCCGAGGCTATTTAAAAAAATTGGAAAATTAGATATGAAAGAAACGTTAATTGCGTTTCACGTAGAAATTGAGCGCGAAAGCGCGGCTCTAAATTATAAAGATATTCAAAGGGGAGTGAAAGAAAGCAAAAAGATGCAGGGCAATCGTTTACGTTTCAGTCTCGAACGCTTAAGGGGGGGAAAAAGTTGGAGACACGCAAAACTTTCATCTCCTAGACGATCCCTTTCGCGTCAGGACTGTCACGCTTCGTGACATATTTTACACGGGTATCGCCGGCAGGCAAAAATCCGTCCCGAAATTTGTCACCGCGAGGATACGCGAAACTACCGGGCATTTGTCACGGGGCACGTTCTTCCGCGATCCTCTTTGCAGAATAACAGCCGCCGTTAGAGGTAATAATATAAAATATGACGCGATTAATCGCCCACGTCGTAATTATTCAAATTAGCTGTGCGTCGAAGCGCGATGGTACCATGGCACGATCAAGACGGGAATAATAATCACGAATTACCGGGTACGTAATCTAGCAGCGTAGGCTCGCATTCAAGGACTCCACGTGAGATGCAGGAGATATATTGTACGCAAGATATGCGGTTACATAATATTGAAGGATCATGATTAGCGCGACATGTATATCCGATGCCGTACATCAATTTATAAGCGTAATAAGCTGAGAATATGCGAGAGCGAGAATCATAGGCAACAGAAGGTAAAACAATCGTTTGCAATTACTTGTAATAAATAATGAAGTACAAGAGATGAAAGACGCGTACAAGTAATTATCGATTATCGGAGAACGTCTCACTAATTAGTTTGCTTGCTTTTGTTTCAATGTTACAATCGCTCGTGTAACCGTGTAGAATAATAAAATTCTCAGAACTTATTGTCTAAAATTGTTTTAGAAAATGTATTTTTCTAAATTGTTATACTGATTGTAATAATCACAGACTTTCTCTCGCGATACGCAGCCGAACAATAAAACAATCGTCTTCGCTTAGATTCGACGCTACCTCGTAAATGTAACCGCGAGATAAGCGATCGCGGCGCAACGCCGGGATTGAGATTAATTTCTGGAAAATTGTTGCAAACAAAACGAGCGAAAACTGTAATAACCGCGAAACAGGCTAGCGCGATAAATCATTTTAAAACAAGGCGTTCGCGCGTGTAAGATGAATCGTGTCGTTAAGGATGACCGTGACGCGCGAATAATACGAGGAATTTACTTTTCTCATTAAAATCGGCTTTTCCCTCGTTATCGACATCAACCTGGAATCTCCTCGTACCGTGATACAGAAACAATTAATCATCCGTTACCTACGTCTTTAATGGTAAAAAATACCAACCTTTCCGTTCTACCGACACGTCCCTAGTTATGATATTTTATTCCTCATACGCGAATATTATAATCAGTTGAGACATGATTCTAAGATTAATTTGACTTTTGATAAAATGAATTTTATACGGCTCGATATTTTTTTAAAATAACAAAGAAAACCCACAACAATTGCGACATTATGTAGCAAAATAAGTTTTCTCTCATTTTGTTGTGGTGTCTCTAATTTATTCTAAATTTTAATTTCACTATTTTTCATACATTCCCAAGGACTTATTCTCTTAAGAAATTATATATATTTATGCTCGCGTGCTCAGTTCTTAGTATTATTAGATAAATAGTTATATAAAAATGAATTTATTATGCATACTTAGAGGAACTTTGAAATTCGAAAAGTGAGATCAAACAAAAAAGAATTCGATTTCTGATATCATTGATGAAACCTCCACATAAAAAAATTTAAAGCGCACAGACGTAATCACGTGGAAATAACAATGAATTGAGATTTTCTACTGCTAAACGAAGACTCGGTACTGAAAGGGTTAGAATTGCCTCGCGTATAGTCAGTTTACGATGTAATTTCCGCGACAACGCTTGAGTTTACCAAGAAAGAGATAATAATAGCTTTGTGAGCACAATAAAAAACAACAAAAGTGGACGTTCACTTTTGCATTGGGATAAGATCTCATTTCAAGATTTCTCCGCGAGTTGATGGAATTTTTTGCTACGTACATGTTTACATTATACTTGAAATTGTATTTCATATTTATTTTATCTTCCCCCCCCCCCCCCGAATAATTTCTTCCCGGATAATAAATTATTTTGGAAAGAAAAATATTAAGTGATAAATAGCATTTATTATACGTGTAACAATCAGACAATTGGAATACGAGATTAGAATTATTTCTCTCTTTCTTTCCCGCTCTTCTCCCATTTAAAACACTTTTCATAACAGGCTAAACTAAAAGTTTTTATAATTTAAGAGAATTTTTTAAATAAAATAATCCCGAGATACGTTAATTTATTATGAAATGCATTTATACATACATCCATTTATTCAATATTTATCACATCCATTAAATGTAAATAAATAAAAAATTATAACGTAAAATTATTTATATGCCGTTTATCGTCTTTGATGCGCACAGCAAATACGCGTAATAAATATTCTTCATAATTAATTATTCAACGCGAATACATAAATGAATATATCCAGTAATAACCTCTGTAAAACGGTTTTAAAATTACATTCGTGAGGGACGTCATTTCATCAATATATCAGAATATCGCGAAATCTTGCCTCATGGGGGAAACACACGGTGTAATTCCCCATATGATTCAACCTTCACTGGTTTATCTCACAAGCATACGTGTAATAGAATTCTATCTCGAAAGCGAAACCTCCGGTAACAATTCGCGTATTCGATTCCGTACTTCGTAGAGTTGACACTTTCGCCTGTCGGCGCAAATGCGGGAGAAAAAAACGCCCCGCACATCTCTCTATTTCGCGTAATGCGAATAATAATTGCGATTATCGGCATTTTTGATTATACCGAGACACGATTATGAATTTCCAATTACAGTTCGCGTGGACACGTCAATAAATACGCAATTTACGGATAATTGAATTTCCCGCATAAAATACCGCGCGGCTTCGTTTCAATTGTCCGTCCATCACGTAATGTCGGGTAATGAGTTGGTAATTGAAGACAATCGATATGATGCGGGTAATGAAACGCGTCAGCGAATGGTTGATAGGGCCGGCTTGAAAAGACTCTCGAGAAAAGGGGGAAATGGCGGGTAAGAATTACGAGAGAAACATATCGTCGGAGATAAAGCGGAAATGGTCACAAGAATATAAGAGCGGAACAAGAATCATAATTTAATCAGCCTCTTGAGTTAGTTCTTCTTCATCTTTGTGACGGATATTTAACTTGCGCTTTACTTTTCTAGAAATGAAAACTGTAGATGCTAATAGACCTATTAAGAGTCCCATCGTGGAGTTTTTATCCCGTTCTCTTTCCCTCGTCTTATTCCATTGTGAAACAGCATTAACTTTACGTCTTTCGCAATGCATTATTATAATTAATTTCAATATTACTCCGGTGAATTTGTCAACTGTAATATTATGAAAAAAATTCTAACAACGCTCTGCACTACGATACAACAATCTGGTTCCTCAATTACGAAGAAACCATACGTTGAGTCTACTTTCTGGTCTGCTGTTTAATTTTCTGGTGTTCATCTGCGAACACATTTATTAATTTATATCATTTCCATTACCGCAACTGTTACCGTAACCGGAACAGGAAACAACCGAATTCTAATTCGTATCAACATCTATGTAACTTCGTCTCCAACTTGAATTTGCCCGACGTTAAGAAGCGTGTTTATCTGCGTCAATGAGATTCTAAGAGGGAAAGAACTTGGATGCGGAATAAAATATGCAGTTTCCGTCCAGCGGTCGGGAATGATCACGTTTGAAAGTTCCAGTTACGATTTCTCTCGAAATGATTCTTTTTACGACACTCTTCCCGCCGCCGCGGGGAATAGTTACGGTTACGGCGGAAACTCGCAACGTTATGAAAATACAGTGGCTCGGGATGGCTGCTCCGCGCGAGTAGAAAGGTCATTATCCTGGGGCGCGAGACTTCCGCAAGAAAATGTAAACATATGCTTCCACGGTGAAAAAAAGAAGAAGAAAGAGCCGAACATTGGACGCGCGCGCGAATTTGCAACAAGCTACCGACCTGTCACGGCCGCCAGCGAAGAAAAAGTCGAAACAGATCGCAAATTCTGCATAGTTCCTGTTAGGTCTTTTGTTTATATAGAAAACGCAAATCTCATCATTTCGTGTATACAATATTTTATATAACAAATTTTTCATTAAAATTCGCAAGAGAAGTTGACTTTGGGGAACTTTTTAATTGGCTCGGAACTTTGTACGTAAAAAGTAGCAGCTAAATGTAATGAAATCAGTTTTCTAAGTTTTACATGCCTCTTCAGAGAGACACGTGACTGAAGACTTGGAGATAAAAGTAGAAATTTTCAATTATGTTCGCATAGTGTGTTTCTGTATCTGACGCGAAATCCAAGGAGCACGAATGAATTTTATAGAAAAATTCAGGGCTCAGCTTTGAGATCTACAATAGTTTTATGTAAACTTCGTTGCACAAACAGCAGAGATTTTATTCATTTCAATCGATAAATCCCGAATTACCGAATCAAACGCACAAGCCTGAAAGAAAATCGCGAGTAAACGAATGAAACGAGTGAAACGAACGTCCTATTTGCCGGCAACATTGTTAATGTTCTACAGGCTTTTGCATAATGAACGTTGTTGCTTGTTAATATCGTAATATTTCTCACATCATCCCATTACGTGTAAGCTAATGAACGCAATGCGCGCCACGTGTTTACTTACGGATATGCGGTAATATTGATTGCGGTTGAAGAGTAACATACCTGAAACAGGAAAAAAATTCTTGTTAATTACATCATCTTTTTCCACGCGAAAATAACCGCAAACTACGTAAAGTTATATGCGCTCAAAAATATTACGTAACGGACAATTATTCATCGGCATTCTCGGTACTACCTTGAAACATTCGTTGCTCAAATCAATATTGTTATTCTACAGAATGTTTGTTAATTGTTATTCGAATTCACCAAATTTCGATTATTGTGCGTCTGTTACAAATACATATGCGTTAAGCATTGAATCACGATTATCAATTTTAAAGATTTTTCTCAGAATATCTACAAAATCGAGGAGCACGGCTGACCATATGCATTGCATTTTCACTGCTTTAATAAATCTCAGTTATACAGTGGTGACAAACCTAGTTTCTTTCGTTAGAAGCTGAAGACGAATTTCCTAAATTTGCAAAATATGAAATAAATTACTGTGCTTGTGCATATTTTAAAATATTTCATCAAATTCGATAACACTTCTTTAAATTTATATAAGGAGTTTTCGATGCAATATTGTTTCAAAAAGATTGTTTAAGATGGCAATATAGAGAATTCGCGATAAGTATTGGCTACACAGTCAACAAAGTAGTAAAACCAAAAAGACTAATAAATACATGACGTATTATAAAAAGTTACGCAAAATTACGGAAGAAGAAATTTTTTTATTTCGATCTCGCTTTCCGCATTTTAAATGATATCAAGAATTCTTGACAAAAAAAAAATAGTGTAACTTCAAGTACTGTAAAATGTTAAATAAAACGACTTCTGAATAGAGAAAGCCTAAAACGCGATGCATATAGTGTGTCTCATACAAGTGGCGACAGTTAGCGGTCCAGTAGGAAAATTAGAACGGCTTAGAAGCGAAAGACCCTAAAGCGCGACCGCTCGTTAGCACAATAAACCGAGCGTACTCGCCTACCTGAGAGAGTCGAGAGGCAGCGGTAGAGAGAGAAAAAAAAAGAAGAGCGAGAGAAAGAGGCCATTCGTCGACGATGACGACGTCGCGACGCCAAGACGAAGAGGCATGCCCGTTAAAAGATGGAGGCTGGGGGCAAATGAAGGAAGAAGAAAGACGGAAGAACGCGAGAGAAAGAGAAGCGCAGAAAAGTAGACGGCAGAATAAAGAGGAAGAAAGAGAGAGAGAGAGAGAGAAGGTGACTGCCTTATGCTCCGTCGGCCTCGTAAACACGACGCTGGCATTTTTATTCGTATTATTCGCAAGTATCTTCCCGCGCTTGAAGTCAAGAGTCGCCCTATCCCGAGGCAAGAAAACAGCGTAAAATGTACTTGGGAGGAAACGAGGAGCGTCCACCCCGTGTTCCCGTCGGCCCCTCAGCATCCCGATGCATCGGAACGCCGCGCCGGCTAGGACGTAACCCGGCCGTACAGCCGCCGCGTGGCGTATAGTTACGGTTTTAATTTTCTTTCGCAGCCCCTGGGGTTTATGGGCCCGCCGGTTATTACTCCGCTCACCCCCAGAGGCACCTAACTCCACGTGTTTACTCATGCGCTTATATCCAGTCGCCGCCTCCTCTCCGCTTATTTTTCGCGACTCCTGTTACGCCCCGCGGACGCGCGGAGCGTGTAACGAGCGGACGCGTGACGGAGAGACGTCAACGTTTTTCCATGACAAATCTAACCGAGGCCTGTGGGTCGATTCTGCATCTTGCACTGTAGCGAAAATGTCAAGTGAGCAGCTCTGTCGCTTTCTAACTGTCCCCTTAGAAAGAGACAAAGCCGCTTTAACATTTTCGCTATGTTGCAAGACGACACAGAATTGACTCCCTGGACGCGAGAGCACGTACGCATCTTCGTTGTTGTCGAAGGGACACGAGTGTCCCTTGTCCCTGATGATTCGCATTTTCCACACGGATAAAAAAAACTGGCGTTGATTTGACATCTGATTGTAATTCGGAAGCATTAAATTTGTCAGTGCGGCCTATTGAGAATTACATCGCCGTAAATCGAGAATCCGAATTCTTCTCGAACAGTTCTCAAGGAATTGAACAAAGGATGGACTGTAAATATAGAGTAAAGTACTCTGTATGAGATAAGCTTTCAATATGAGATAGCAGAGTTTTTACTAAATTAATAGACATTATCTATTGGTTTCATTCGTGAACTTATTGCCCTTGGAGTGACATCTGTTTAATGGACAATTCATTGTTAGATCGTGTGATCATTGTGAATGAAGACAATTGCGATTAAATTTATATGTTGAAAACCTGCTATCTCATATTAGAAGCCTATCTCACAGTAGAGGACTTCCCTCTATAAATGAAGCTCGATGTATGTAAGAATAATGTGCACTGCTAATACTTTGGAACATTGAGAGTAATTAAGAGTAATGAATTCTATTATAATTCTTTCACATTTCTCATTGTCAGACAATTTCGAATTCTCATCTTTAATTTGGACAAACTCAGAGACAATTAGTTTCGCAGTAATTTATATCGATCTTGAATAATAATTTGCTGCATAGAAACTGCATGCTCAAAGAGTTCAAGTTAATATTCCCTTCTCCTCACAACGACGTCTTATTACTATGGCACTTCTGTTATTCTTCTCTTCGGCATATTTTACATTATTCATATTTTTGCGCCTTAATCTAAAATATCCGACTTTTCCTTTGTCACATCGTATAGGCTTCCGCATCGCGAGCTTTCTTTCCGAGCTGGTCTTTAATCCGAAGTCGGCTCCCGTTCAAGGCAAATTAAAAAGCTCGGCAAATACAAACCGAAATTAAGCGCCCTAAAGCTTCCGTGTGTCGAATCGATATTATAACCGCCAACATTTTTCATATTATCCATTTTCTTGATTTATTAAGATCGCCGGTAAAATCCATATCAGAGATTTGCTCGGTGAATTAAAAAAAAATGGAAAAAAGTTATTTCGCGTACGTTTAAAATTCCGTCTGTTATTAAAATGAAAATTCGTACAAAAAAAAATCTGACCCGATCTGTGCACGGATGCTACGGTTAAATCGATAACGGTAAATAACTTCCACCGGAAATTTCACAAGTGCCTTTGGCAAAACAATGAATAAAAGAAAAAAGGAGAGAGAGAGGAGGGGAGAAATCTCGTCGGATATCGCGAGATGGGTCGAATCGAAGTCACGCTTGTCTCGAATTATGCTAAATCCCGGCGATTGGAGGCGGATTCCCATCACGGTTTTCCGAACGGCGCCGAGGAATTCGACCGAAAAGTCTCTCGCCGCGAAAATTGAGTTTACGCGAAACTTACTTCGGCGCGGAGCCGCCGAGGGATTGCATCCGGATGCACCGGCGCGGCGGTGACGGAACCGCGGGCTGGATGCACGTACGGGGTTGAGAAAAGTGGAAGGAGGATGGGGAGATGGGAGAAAGATTGCGGCTCGAACTTTCGATCAAAGAGCCACAACCGGTCGATTTATTTCACCCGTCCGTTTTCCGAGCGTTGTTCCATCCCTTTCGATTTTTGTCCCTCACGCGCCTCGCGCGGAACTCGAAGAAAGAGTCCGACGACTTTCGCGTCGATTTGACGGCGATTCTATTACCGCGACCGGATCGCCGAGTGAATCCATGTCCGCCGTTACTGCAGCCTTACGATTTCGTCGTAGCTATTGCTGCTGATCGAATGAGGAAAAATCCGGGGGGATATCTTTTTTCGAAGGGAGATCATCGCCCGCCGAAGACACGATATATCGTATAGAAATTCAAACTAGAGATTCATTGCGTTTAGATTGATTGAAATTGATTTGAAATGATTTGAAATTGATTTGAAATAATTTGAAATTGATTTAAAATGATTCGAAATTGATTTGAAATGAAATTGTATCACAATATCGATTTGCAAATTTAAATATAGGTACGTGACAAATCCCTAATAATTCAAATAAATAAAAGTAATCCACTTGGAAGGCTATCAGCTAAAGCTACGTTTCCGTCATAATAAAAAGTTAGCGTAATTCAAATATTAAGTCTTTTCCCATTCACTAAATCGGATAAAAATATTCACGCAATTAGATTTTAAATGTTTTATGTATAAAATTAAGTATGAAATTAATATTAACCTATTAATTCAGTATTCGCAGATTAAATAAATGCTGGTGAATAGTTGCACGTGCTTCGCGGCACAAGTTTAATGAAATTCTAAAACGAAAGAGAGCAAGTTTTACGTTCAGTTTTTTACAAGCCAGATTTTCCCCGGTTTGAAAAAGCAACATGGTTCGTAAAATTACTTAATGCAAAAATCAGCTACCGTTCTATTTACTTTTTTCTTCAATCATACGAAAAACAAAATGTAAAGCCTCAGCTGCCGTTCTGCTAAGATGATTATGCACGAGAAGATCTAATGTACACGAAAATCTCATCTGTATACATTTTTTGGCTACTCGATTCTCCCTCTCGTCCATTTTTACCCCGCGCCAAGACGTTTAACGTGAATAAAAAAAAAACACCTCTTCGGTCACGTTCACTCCTACGGTCACGAAAACGCTAACTTTGTGCGGCACGACCGATTAGTAACCGACGCACGTATTACCGGTGATTTCCGTGCGAAGGGTAGTAGTCTCGATTATCGCGATGCTCGCGGAAACGCGACTGTAGCCGCGAGTACAACGCGCACGACGCTCGTTGACAATGCGCTCGGGCGAATAAAAGCAAATTCCGACAATCCGATCGCAAATTCGAGCACGTACGCGTCGTTGATGACGGTAATCGAGCGGAATTTGTAATTACGGTACCTATAACGCGCGGCAGTGTTACAGGCGGCCTCATAACGTATAAAGCTATGATTATGTTATGCTTGCACGCACGTTGCATCGGGGATGCGTCGCTCTTTTCCGTACGTGACACGTAAGAAACAAAGTGCTGACGGAGACACGAGAAATTGTCGAGGCCGAATTAAAAACTCACGCGTATTCTTAGAAAGATTTGGGAATGCGTGAAGTAATTCCTCTTCTTTAAACGCTAATATACGTTTCTTCGCAATGAATAATTTCCTGTTATTTCACTGCCAAAGTTTTATAACTCGTATTTGTTGAAGATTAATTACATATGTATGTTTGCGACGTAAACAAACTGATAGATTAATCGGATTATTTCAAGATAACAAGTTTTGATTTCTTTCTCTTAAGCGAAACAAATTTTTGCTTGAAATATCATTAAATTATATCAACCACAAATTTCAAAATGTCATCTCCGTAAGTTCCTAAATTTCGACGTGAGCTTCGAGAATATTAAAAAATTAAGAAACATACTCGTTGCAAATTTGCTCGTTGAATTAAAGTAAAATTTGAAAGGACCGAAATCGCATTTATATATGTACTCTGCAACCATCGCTGATTTAATTTCGCATTAGCTCAAGTTAAATTAAAGTTACATAAAACCATAGCACTTCGCTATTATTATTGAACAACCGTCATACTGTTGGGCCAGCAGCTACGATAGTCGCTTGAAAGCACTTCGTGGTAGAACCATTATATTAACACAGTCTTGTACAAGTCTGCTTTAAATCTAAGGTGGGGAGAGCCCTGAGTAAAAGTGGACCACGTCCATAATTTACGAGCGCCACTTTGCATACATTTTCATATTTAAAACAGATACTACAAATTATGGATTTGATCCACTCCTATTCTTCAAACGTGTCACTCTCTACTTCCGTCGAGTTATTTCACGTGCCATAACGTGCAATTTTTATGCGGCCACATTTTTTCAACAGAGCGAAATAAATAAATACAGTTTCGCGCCATAAACTGAAAGAAAGAAGGGAGGAGAGATAAAACCCCGGTAAAGAGAGGCACAGCCAGAAAGAACAAACTAATAAGTTACGACAGGACCGGTCAGAATTGTAACTCTGCGCGAATATTTCGGCAAAATTTATTTATTCGCGAATCCTTGCGCGCTAGTAGATAACCGTGGCCGGACAGTAAACGGAAGAGGATGAAAGTTATGATGAGAGTACGATCAAAAACGTGGTTCGACTGTGAAACTACCGAACTTTACTCGTGGAGATACCGAGACTTGACCAGCGATAGACGAATCGGATATCGCCGAATGAAAAGGTTTGTAATATGAATGACACGGCATAGTCGATTTTCGCTGGAATGATTAAGATTATTATACAATAGGAAATATTATACATTATAACGTCACGACTCTTAGTCCTTTATTCCTTCAAAGAGTGAGAACAAGATCGGCCACATTCTTTTCGCATTCGATTTTGGTCACAAAGTAGGTACCAAACGAACGATCTCGTCAAGATGATCGCAGATATGTCAGAGTGTACCTATTTACTAGTTGTGGGCCCTAAAATTGGTTGCTAACTGTCTTCTTTCCCCCAGAGTAGCTAATAGATTCTTTTCGAACCATTAGCGTGCAATCGTTACATTCATATCTCGACGATTTTGTGACTCAAACATACTCTTCTCGCGGGAATCGCGAGTGCTTTGACATTGAAAGGGATTTCTTACGATAACGTTAAGAGACATCGGGCTTCTAAAATTCCAAAGCCAAAACCTTTCCGGATAAAAACACATTTCTTTTGTCACTGACATGTTCAAAATGGTACTGAATCGCTTTACCAAAATGATCTACTATCAGGTACCAAAGGCTTTCGGCCAAGTGGATCCACACTGTTTGATGGATCCGAGTTGGAGTCGACTAAAGGTTTCCTAATGGTCGATGCTAATGACATCTTTGGAGCCCGACATCTCTGGGCCGTTAAATAGGTACACTCTGAGACTGACATATCTAATCAGTTCGACGAGACCTTTCGTTTGGTGCCCACTTTGTGACCAAAATCGTATGCATAAAAATGAGGCCATTTACCTATGGACATTTGTTCTCACTCTTTGCGTTTAGCACATTTGAGCCATACGAATTTTGTTAATTTGTTAAATATAAAAATTGACTATAAACAGGCCTTGGTGTGCACTCAGTGCGCACTAGTGCAAGCAATCGAATTCGCTAAAAGTCAAGCTGGGAGCTAGACACACGATAGCATTGTTATCATAATTTAGCGGAAAAATCACCTGTCGAATCCCTAATGAACCATTCATCGATCCATCTATTCCGCACGGCGTGTACACGTAAAAGCACGGTATATTGAACGAACGAAAAAGAAAACTGCTACGTTCGAAGATCGCGCCGTTGTAAAACCACACGCTCCACGCGCGCCTTTGTGCTCGTTTCGATTCAGCGAAAGAGAGTTTCTCGACGGAGGCGTTTATCCAGCGCGTTTTATCCCTCCTTCCGGGGAGAGGGATTCTCATACTCCCCTCGAGATCGCCAATATTTGCGGTTCTATTAGTAACCGTTGAGGGGCCTCGCCGCTCGAAATTCATGCGACGGGGGGCTCCACCCTCCTGCCCGCTCAATCTCGCAGATCGACGCGGCACGCCGTGAGAATTCATAGCAGGTAGCAAACTGGGGAGACAGGGGGATACAGTCGCATCCGAACGTCACAAAATATCGTATGCATTATGCATGGGCGAGGCGGCCCGGCAACCGTGCCAAGTGTGCCGTCGCTCGTGCTAGGGCTAGCATGTAATTTAATTTAACGTTATCGTAAGAAATCCCTTTCAATGTCAAAGCACTCGCGATTCCCGCGAGAGGAGCATCTTTGAGTCACAAAATCGTCGAGATATGAACGTAACGATTGCACGCTAATGGTTCGAAAAGAATCTATTAGCTACTCTGGGGGAAAAAAAGACAGCAACCAATTTTGGGGCCCACAATAAGTAATCGAATTATTTAAATTAATTCATAATAATTCGGTCTTTCCTAACAGAAATTTTTGGCAAGTTTAATTTGATATTGAAAAATCAGCAATAATCTCGAGAATTGAGAACCGCAAGGAAAAGATTTACTTAAAATTGTGTCGGGAAAGGATGAAGCCCTGCTGTGAACTACATGTGTTTTAACGATCTCTACTAAACGCGTAACTGGGACAACTAGTCGAAGAAGTTTCTTGCGGTATTGAATCGGAAACTTCGATACTGCGCGAAAGAAGCCATTGTTTTGTGTTACTTCGTAATTTTCGAGATCGGCTCCAGAGACAAAGGCAGTCTACGAAGCATTGCGAGATCAAAAGTTTGAGAAAGAAGATACTTGAGAAAATAAGGGAAATGCCAGTGACATTTAAGCAGCTTTTCTTAAGTCGCCTCTAAACACTGAGATGCATTGCTAAATCATTACAAGCTGGCGGAGGAAAAAAACAATGCTTAATTAACAAATAAGAATAATAAGTAAATCAATTGCATAATACACACACGCGCGCGCGCGCGCGCGCGCCCTAACTTCGAAAATATGCGTTTTAATTTTCGTTTATTTCCATTGACACTTTCTTACCTACGTTCAATAGCAGATGTAATTTCGCTTTGGGAATTATTTTCTTTACCAACAGTATATTTCGTACAATTTTAATAAAATCTACGAAAAATGTTTTAAATATGCAATTTAAAAGTTTGATGCTAACGTTTGCAGTAGCAATCGGTTTATTTTACTTACAAAATATGCATATTATGATATAATATCATATAAGCAGAAATATTTTTCTCGATAAAACAAACGTACATTAAAATGCTTACAATACGATGCGTCAATCAATTCGTATAAATTTTCATGAAAACTATTCTAATTTACACAAACTAATGCAATAAACATATTTTGCAAATAACCCAAGTTGCACCTAACGATATTGCACCTTCCTTGACGCAAACATTTGAACAACAACAGAATTATAATTTAAAACTGGTTAGCTTCATTTTAGATTGCAATTAAATTCCTACAATTTCATGCTAATTTCACAGTCGTATCTAACCCGAAAATTAACGCAAACAACCGACCTAATATATAAAGCATCCGCAAACGTTACGATCCAAGATATCGAAGATGCCGATGATTATGTTCGAGCTTCTAGCGCGGCGTGCCCTCGTAACTTGCGCCGGCGGTGAAAATTAATTCGAAGCCGTTCGTTGGCTTGAGGGGCGACGCGGCGCGAGCTCGATTGTTATTCCTAGTGCGCGACAGGATGGTTATTACGCCAGAAACTCCGGATTAAATTTCTCGCCGTGAATAAATACCCGAGCGAATTCCTTTCGCGGCGGCGACTCTCGTGGGAGAGTCGCGACCGCCGAACAACGGCGGCGAAAAGCAGACGGGGGAGGCGAGAGAAAGAGAGGGAAGGGGGAGGGAGGGAGGGAGAGCGCTTGCTCTCCGTCACCCTCGACGCGTTTGCTGGAATTAATTTTCAAGGTCGAGCGTCAATAAAGCTCCCAACGCCCCCGGTCTCGTCGTCAGTCCATTGAAGGAAGGGTTAAAAGGCAGTTAAGCGGGTCGCCGCGCCTTGATGGACGCCCGAGACGAGAGATAGTTTCCCTTTGTGCTCGACACGTCTTCTTGAGATCGCCGTGCTGTAGCAGGCATTGTTCCATGTAGATTCTACGCGTCGTTTCCATTTGCCCCCTCTCTCTCTCTCTCTCTCTCTCTGTCTCTCTCTCTTTCTTTCTCACTATCGGGAACAATAAGTAATCAGGAACGAGCGAGTCCCGCGTGTGGCAAGTCGCGTGAGGGTCCACAGCGCGTTTTAATTGCGGCGCGGCCGGGCGCATTAAATTCTCTGGACGAATGAACACTCCCGGGAGTTCTTTGTGCGAGAAGTTCCGACCGACGGGGACCGAGGACCGGGGATGAGTTTCCACCGCGCATTTTCATCTCTTTCCCCCGTTTCTCCCCGCAGCTCTCTCGCTCCTTCACCTCGCGAGAGAATTCGCTCTTCTTAACGTCTTCCTCTCTCATTATTATTATTTTTGCCCTCCCTTCTGTCTCGCTTGTTTAAATTAACTTCCGCCGGGACGAACGTCGCGAATTCGCCAACGGCAAGCGGCTCCCACGTTCGTTGATACCAATCAATCTGGTAAACGTGAATCTCTTAAGCGCTCAGATGGACTACTTAAGCACCTGATTCAAGATGCACCAAAAGAATCGAAGAAGCGATGAGAAAACGCGCGCACTGTATTTGATCATCGCTACCTTCGCCGCCGCCGTCAGATTGTATGTGACGGCTCTTCTCCAGTTAGCATCCATTTGAGCGGAATCGGTCGTGCGGATGTTGAGGAGACGCACCTGCCGATCCCGTACGCTTGTAGCGCATAGAGATTCCCTTTGTGAATGCATCGCGTCAAACGTCGCCGCCAGAGTTTCACGGCGGAGACACAGCGGGCTGCGAGAGAATACGAGATCAGCGCGGCTGCTAAATAATTTCACGAACCGTTGAACGTTTGCGCCCTTCTCGTCCTTAAATTCCTCAAAGTCCTTACGGCGCGTTAATCATGCATCTCGCACGGCCGGGATCTTAAAAACGCGAGACCGCGTCGTTCGAGCGGAAACGCGAAACGTGATTACGTCGGATTACAAAACAAGGCAGTGATTTCGCGAGCGAAATTTTGCGAACATACAATAATCTCCCAACTCTCGAGGCGATACATTTACGTACATTTCATTCTCACAATTGTCAGTTTTATTGGATAGCTTTTAAACAAATTAAACAATTATAATTATTCAGAAACGCAATTAATGACAGAAACTGTTTGCGCTCCAAACGCGTTAGACATCTAATAACGCTATAAATTTATAATTAATATCAAGTAACATCGAAAGCGGTTTATGTTTGTTCTAATCCCGAACTATTCCCAATCCGGGAGACGTCTCTTTGCGACAGCAACGATTAAACGATCCGTCGTGCCACGGCGTCGGGGGGAAAAATCAGTCAACGGTCAAGAGGCAGAGTGGCGCGGCAGAGTGGACTGCCCGGGGCCGTACATCACGCGAACGAGCCGGGCGAGAAACAGAAGACACTGTAAATCCCGGCAGCTGAGTAGGTGGCAGGCTCTTAATAAAAGGAGATCGCCGACGGGGCTCCGGAGTTCTTTGGGTCTCGTGGCGTAGCGCGATGACTCTTGGTTGCGCGACGAGTCGTCGCGCGTGACGCGGGACGTGTGTGACGTGGCGAGGAGGTACGTACATTATGCGAAAAACGAGTTTGCAAAGGTATGTTGCTATGTGTTGCGCACATCTCCCAGAAACTCACCGCAAAAGGAAACTCTCGTCAACTCCGTCTTCCCATACCCTCGGTCCCCACCACTCAGCTCTCTCTCTCTCTCTCTCTCTCTCTCTCTCTCCTCGTTTCGCGCCGGTGATAATCCAGATTCCCCTTTCTTCCGCCCTTTTATATATACACTCGTATGTATATACACGTACGAAATAAAATGTGGGTATATATTCTTTTTTTTCGTCTCCCGCTCCCTTCCGCGTCCCGCTTGCTTTCCAACCGCTGGCATTAGAACTTTTCTCTGTATACTTTCTCTGCGCTGTGTTCCTACGCAAGAAACGTCTCTACGCGGGACTCGCCCTTTCTCCCGTTTTTCTACCACCTCCATTTTTCTTCTCGCCCTTTTCGTTCTTTCGTTCGTTACAGCGCATCCTAAGAACCCCTCCGTTGTCTAGCAGAGCGCTTATCAGAGCAACGTCTGTTCGTAGGCCGCCTTATTCGAGAAAAGATTTCCCCGTTTCTCTTTATTTTTCGTTCATTCAACACACAGATGTCTAGCGAGATCTTCCTGTCGGGCGATCCATTCTTCTTGGTGAAACGATCCTGTTGTACGTGTTACGGTCAATTGTAAAATGCCGGATACCGCGACTTCTTTGAATCCATGTCTCATTTAAAAATTTTCACGCAATATATCTTTTTAAAAGCATCGACAGAAAGAACACAGACAGCCGCGCGGAAACTTGAAAGAAAGACACGAAATCTATCCCGGCAATGTCGCTCTAATCTTCCCCAACGGGCTATCAATCCCCCGTTTATTTTCCATCGAGAGCACGTCGCGAGACGACCAACAGCCATCGAAGCGTCATGTCTCCGCTTGGCAGGCGTGTAAAATACGCGATGCTCCGCTCCGCCGTTGCACGGTGCAAACATCGCGGAACGAGGTGATAAAGCTACGCAAATTGGAGCGTCGCGCGACCGGGGGATATACAACCCGTTCCGCTTACAGCCGTAAAAATCCTCGACGGAACACCCTCCTAGGTGCCCAGCTGCTCCACTCAACTGCTGAAATCTGCACGCGAGAGGACGCGAACACCCGCCGGATGGTTAATCAACGGGATTAAGAGAGCTTCCCCTGGTTTTCACTGCTCTCTACGACAAGCTTGCAAAACATCTCGCTCCGGATGTACGTACATGTCAAGGACTCGTCTCGACGTCGCTGCGTCGAGCTTGTTCTCTCGAAGAGGATTAAGTTTGCCGATCGACATAAGCTTGCCGACAATTCTATTCCCGCTCGCGAGATGTAAAATGAAGTAACCTTTGGTATAATCTAATTTCTTGCTTCATTCCGAGAAACGAACGTCAAGTTTGTTTGACCCTTTTGTCGGAGAATAAAAGAAGCACGCTGATAAGATCTAAATAATATATGATATCGTAGTACAAATTTTTCACGTGACTGACTGACAAAGGGGACCATGCATTTGTGCGTTGCAAATAAAATATGCTTATACGCGACTAATTTCGTATATCTGATGATTTATTTCTACGTCACCCCTTGTTAACATAACAATTTGATATCATTACTTTTGTAAGAGAAGATGAAAATGTTTTTTTTTCCTAACAAAATATATTCAAATAATTGAATTGTATAATTCTTGGTTGGATGGCGCTTATACTTGGCGTCTTTTTTTACCTATTTTATTAAAAAAGGTTATTCTTTAAGGTGATTTCTTTCTCGCCACTCTTTGTTGACATAATAAAATCGTGAATCTCTGTTATACATACTTTCTTAAAAGGGATGAAAAGCTCAATTGTAAGCTGATTAACGACATGCAAAATTACATCCGCAATAAAATTACTAAACATAAGAGTAGAAACGTTCCATGCCAAATTAGGTAACACGTTGGAGTCTATTTCATTTTCTCGTATCAACAAATTTATCAGAAGTTAGATATCGAGTTGTAAGTATCGAAGGATAAATCGTGAGTATATTTGTGATGCAAAAAAAAGGGTCTGAATCGTTCGAAAATAGATGATAACCAAACCTACTTTTACACCGAGACAAAGTGATAATCCAATATTGCAATATGTGGATTTTCTAAATATATTCTTTTATACATTTTTAATATCGACAAAGAGCTCGATTATAAATTAACACCGAAAAACTTGCATCTGTAATAAATCGAAAACTAAATGAAACTTTCTCGTGCCAAAATAAATAACGTATCGGAATTTAATTGATTTCTTCGCACCGTTTCAATAAAATCGCCAGTTAAAATTTGTACTTACTATTAGATGAAGTGTAAACTACGAAATACCGTACATTTTCTGTGCATTTCCATAAAATTTAAGGTCTCCCATATACCCCACGGGACGGTGAATAACGCTTGTACGTTGTAACGTGAATTGAAACGTGTAGCATTGTGTATCGTTCATTTTGTTCTTCCGGAAACAAATCGATCCGCACTATACTGTTCGTCGCGTTTAGCATCGAAGACATAATAGCCGCGATTGTAATCGCGACTGAGCAAGTGCTGCACGTAACATATATTATCTGACAGTAAAAGAGCGATCGAGCACATCAACATATCCTGCTATTTGAACGCGTTCATTATGATACTTAACGCTTATCTTCAATTCCAATTACATTATTTCAGAAAAACAAATACTCGCGGTAATAAAATACTGCAAAATAGTAAAAATGCATATAAATGCTGAAATATTTAATTAGTGACGTAATTATATTAAAATAATATGGAAGAGCTTAATCGTTTAATTTTAAATATATTTGAGATTAATGATATGCTTGAACCGACTGCAATGTCTCATTGAAATCTAGGATTTCTTCACGTTTTTCCACTGCGCGTATTGCGTAATGCCATACGTAAGCGCGCATGCTAATCACGAGACATCATCTCTCGACCGTGTCTCCTTAATGTTTGCAAGTTCCTCTCGTCAACGACCCGTTCATCGTACATGCGGCACAAGTTAATAAAAATAATCATTGACAAAGAAACCCACAAATTGTACACTGAAAAAAATTTCTGGTTGAATATGGACGAATCAGATAATTCCTTTAGGATTTACCAGAATTCCTTTAGGATTTACCAGAATTTCTGTAGGATTACAGGAATTCTGGTAAATCCTAAAGGAATTCTGGTAAATCCTAAAGGAATTATCTGATTCGTCCATATTCAACCAGAAATTTTTTTCAGTGTAGGATTCTATTCGCGCGATGGTAGCAACTTTATCAAGTCTGAGCATTTCGAAATGTTTTTCGGGAAAAAGCAGTCACTAGTAATAAAACTAACGTTTTCATAAAATTTCACTTGATAGCGATAAGAATTATGAGAGCAAAGATCGATTTTCAATTATTATTTCATAATCAGATTAATGATAATATTGTGATCGAGAGTAATAATTTAAATAATCACCGTTGCGAGGTACAATTCATTTCGTGACATAATTTTGTTACGTCTCTGTGTGTTGTATGTGACGATTACAGTAATTTGATCCCCTACGAATCATATATCTGGATATACTTTACTTTTTAACGACTTGACTTCTAGCATCCTGGGCATTCCGTATATATTCGTGTAAAAAGGGAGCAGAATCCAAGAAAACTGCATCACCTGAGTAAGACCCGCGAGACATTTCCGGGCGCGAATGGCGGCAACCTGTCGGTACCAGAATTGATTAAGAAGCGAAAAGCAGGAAGAAACACAGATACGGTGTTGCGCGAGCGCGCGCACGCTCGTGCGGACGACGGGCAGTTCCGCAGTGATTGAATTTTTCAGCTTCACTCCAGGAAAATAACGCGGAAACTTTCAACGGACGCCGGACGGAATGTAGTCTCCGGAAGAAAAATCTCGCTTTACCAATAAAATGGGGGGGGGGGGAAGAGAAAAAAGAACCAACCGCACATGCACGTGTTTCCGGTTCTGTGCGTACGTTTGCGGAACAGGGCAAATGAGGAAATCTGTTGTGGTCCCCATGCGGGATCAAATGATCGATTATGTGATCCAATTGGTTGATTCGTGGGGAGGAATGCGAAACTAGAATTAGTCGCGGTGGATTATGTTACAATCCGTTGCATTGAACGTCGAACTTGAATGTACATATATAATATATATTATATATATTATATATTTGTATTGTAGATACATAACATTATAATAGCGTATAGAGCTGAAGTGCGATGTGTATACGAACTATGTTGCCACGTTATTCAAAGACGATCGTTAAAAATATTCATAGGTAAAGCAAGAATAACGAAATGTCGAATGTTTCGATGGCAAAGCTGTAGTGATAGTATCAATAACAGCCAGTCTTTGCAAAAAGATATACAAACGGTCCTACATTTTCTTTTGTTATTCGAATGTATTATTGTAGAATTAAAAATGTATTCTTTGATGGGGAAAGGTATAATCAAAGATCATCGTTTTCTGCAACTCTTTTGTGTGTATAAATATCTCTTCGTAATTAAGCTGTCGAACAAAAAGTCCATGTTGAATTTGAAATAGGAAATTCACATTATCTCTTTTTACGAAAGTTTATCTACTCAAAATCCGCGATTGTCTCGTTGCTTCGTTAAAAGATCAATTTAAACTCCTGATATGCATTAAATTCTTAATCATTCACGAGTTCAAAATGGAAGTATCTCGACAGTTTTGTTAACAAACGTTAAACTGTTCGTAGAATCCCCAGACAAGAGAAACTGTGAGAAAGTTGGGACGATCTGTATCACAAACGTGCATTCTAGTAATTCCGTACATATGGAGAGACAAGGACTGAGCAAACCCCACGTCAACCAAGCACACCGAGCTACGTTAAGCTATGACGAGGAGACACCCCTCGGAGTTTGCCAGTCAGCCGTCGACAGGATAATCGATACGGTGTACGTAGACAATGTAACAATGCAATGCGTTCCGCATCGCGCTACCCGTTTATACTTGCTCGGGTATATCGATCCAAGCCGAGACCAGATACTTCGTGGTATTCTTGGACGGAAACGACGCGCCCAACGTCCGCATCATCGAGCGCCCTTGAAGACATCCCCGAAATAGCGATCGGCGCTAACGCGAGACGACGCGACGCACTGGCGTTTTCGCACGTCGCTTACGCTCTCGAGATTGGTGACGTGGATGCGAGATTCTCGCGCCGATAACACCCATTTTCCTGAAAAACACGTCAGTCTTCCGGCGACGGGTCGCGCATAAACAAGCTCGAGCTGAACGACGATGTTACCCCGGACGTTTGCCTTGAGATTGTTTGGTCCTGCGTCACAACCGTACGCTTACTATTAGAGCAGCAATTCTTATCTCGCATTAACCCCCCCCCCCCCATCACAATAAAATTTATATTAAACAGATAAAACCCCGTTTGAAAAATTGTAGAAAACGTATGTAAGCTGATTATAAATTCATGTAATTTAATTCCATTAACTCTGCAAAGTGTCCCACAAACCGATAAAAAGAATTGTTCTAATAAACTCTCTTTGAAGCAAAAGGAACGTTGAAAGAAATTACTCAAAGTTCATTTGATGTTCAAATATTTTCGGAACATCTGATCAATTTGAGGGAACAGTGTATTCAGTCTATTGCAAAAGCGATGCAAAGACTAAAATTACTATTAGTATTATTGCAAATTATGTTACAAAGTTAACACCAACGTCATGAAATCAGGAAAGGCTTTTTAGGAAAGCCTGATTCTAAAACGATTCTAAACTGCTCCCTCGTTAGCAGTTAATTACGCTTGAAATAAAGATCTTTACATTTGTACTTATCTTTTTATTCACGATAACTCGCTTACCTAAGCTCTTACAGTATTCGTGACACGAAAATGCTGCCATGTGCTCTTTCCCACGAGAACTGTCTCAGACAGTTTTACAACAGTCTGGCTGATTATGACGATATGTACGATAATCATCGTCACACATAGCAAACGCGTCCCTCGATTCGTAATATATCATTACAAACGACCTTAATCGTGACTCTGAATAATTCAGGAGTGAATTGGCGCGCACGGTTATGAAATCGTTAGTCCTGGTGAATTAGATTGTCATATATTTGCCGGGAATATTTAGGCGCGAACTTTCGACCTGCGGTTGAATAATCAATGGAATACCAAACTGTTTTCTCTACGTTCGAAATTTATCTGTCATACATTATTAAATCTTTCACATATCATTCGATCCCTCCAGTAATAGTTAAAACAATGATCTTTACTGATAATTTAGCGAACTGTCTTTGAGGACATTTAAAGGAGACAGACGATAATAAAAAATTAATTAATGTTTCACCCTTGCGTTCTATCATTTCCTTTATTTCTGAAAGGGGAGATTTCCTCTCAGTCTCGACAAAGTAAAACTGATACCGTAGAAAGCAGAAAAACGTTACGCAATTCAACTTCCTAATAATTTTAATCTAAAAATGATCCTGCGTGAACGGTCTCGTCCGACCATTAAAAAAATTGTCCGAATGAACCGAAGTTAGGTAACTCAAAGTGCCGATTGGATTCGAGGTCCTCCGTGACTATCCTATAACTCGATGCGAGGATAAACCAGGACGAGGATGAGTCGACGTGCGAACGGAGGAGGGGAGGAACGAGGAGGAGGATCGATGGCGCAATTTGTCGACTCGATCGTTCTCGATAAAATTGCCAACGAATTATGACGCTGTAGCGCCGTAATGCACTCAGCCATGCTGACTTAATCGATCGCATCGGCGAGCGGCTGAGTAGCAAATTCGTTCCACTCTCTTACTGTTTTTCTCTCTTATCTCTCTCTCTCTTTCTCTCTCTATCTCCCCCTCCCCTCCGTTCTATATAACGACATTGCGAACCGTTGGTTCGAGAAAACGCATCTCCTTTATTTCCGCCGGCTGGATAAATCGGCATCTTCACTCGGTTACATCGGGAATCCCGATGCGCTGAATTAATCGCGCTGTTTGTTTCACTTAGGGGACTTACATAGAGAGTATATATATATTCCGGAATACAAATCGCAAGAATCTGAAATTCTCATGAGATTCGTCTAACTTCCCTCGATGGTCATTACGGATATTGTCGGCAAACTTTTGCCCGTTATATTCTCTTAACGAAAGTTTTTTTTTCCTTTTCTTTTCTTTTTTGCGAAGTGGGTAATATCTAGTCAAAAAGCTCTCAATCATTGATTTGTAGCTCTCCGTAGCGTTTGTTTTATATTAATGAAAATGGAGATGTCAAAGTTCTTGATTTATCGCAGCGTGACAAAGTTATTTATTCGGTATATATCCGTAATGATAAATAAGGGTGTATCTTCGCGGAGGTAGGCAGTAAGGCGCGCCACTTATTAAATTTTCGGCGAGGAAAATAACGGACTAGGACTAGACCAGGATTCCCCGAACCTGGGACCTTCCGCTTGCCGGGCGACTGCTCTCTTCCAACTGAGCTATCCATGTCCACACTCGAAATCTTTCTCGCTTACCTACCTTCCGTTACTAATTAAATATACGCTACTCAATTCGGAGTTAAGCCAGCAGCACACGGCACTATTTTGCCTACTGGATCGCTTCCAAGAGCCAATCAGGATTTAGCCTCAAGTCACCTGATCTAAAACTCATGCAAGAGATCCGGTAGGCAAGATAGAATCGTGTGCCGCTGGCTTTGCTCATTAGTACTATCGCCGTCATATTTCATGATAACGATGAGTTCGCGGAGCAAAGGGAGATCTATCGTACAACAAGATGTATTTCGACGGTCGTTACATTCGTCCGAAAGCGATTCGCGAATTTTCAACTCGATTCCCCTCGCTCTGGAAATTGGAGGGCAGTACGCTAGATATATAGCTTAAGACTGTAGTCCGAAGTACCGGCAAGCTACTTAAGCAACGCAACTCCTAGCCCGTCGTGTACTCAGCCAGTCCGACATGTTTGCAGGGGCAGGGTAGCCGAATATATCGCGAGGGAAGATCTCTAAATGCACTCCTGCGGCTCGCGCTATCGCCCGCGCGATCTCCCCAGGATTCCCTTAACGCGACGCCAAGAATATACGCCGGCGGGAGGATGTAATAAAATATGTACGTCGCCCCGGGAGGATACCGACGCCCGCGCGCACGTGTGTGTCACACGCTGAAAGTTCCCTGAAACGTGGGCGTGCGTGAGCACCGCGCGACGTTCGGCGACTGCCACTCCGACGAAGAAGAACAGCCTCTGTGCGAACTCCGCCAGTTACCAAGTCTTGGCTCGGGGAGAAGACTCCATCGGCTCGATCGGCTCGTCGCTCGAAGCCGAGTTTCCAGGTCGGAGAAAATCCAAGCGCCCTCGAGCGACTTCGACAGCCCGGGAAGTTTCGTGACGCGTAACCGGCGCGCATTCCGGTACGATAAAAACGACAAAGGCGAGCTCAAATACGGACCAGTTTTCGAGTGTTGTGTATTTCATTGCGGTAATTCTTGTCCTCGGGTCATCTATTTTATTATTAAATCAAGGCACTTTCTATGCGTTGCGCTGCGAATATCCAGTGTAATAAATTGCTGAAATAAATGCGAGATCTGGGTCGGTCGATGCCACTTGATCGAATGTTAAATAACTTGTGTAATATTGAAACGCCATTGTAACGCGCGCGCGCGCTCGCATACGCGTATACAAATGAAGGATAGTTTACTGTGAGATGATAAATATTCTACGAGCGGAGAATTAAATGCAAAACCAAATTGTATTAAAACTGAATACCGAAGGTTTATTGTTAAGACTAATTGTTATATTTCGCGCAAAGTTTGCCAAACAAAGGATAGTACATTCATACGAATATAATACTTTCCAAGTATCGTAACTAGATTTTCTGTGGCGTTATATTCTCACAGTCATGCATTCTCGACACGTCGTACCTTTTTAAGAAAATCACCCTCGAGAATAACTGCTATACATGCATCCCTTGGTTCCCTTCGTCGCCTTTTTCACGCGTTTCATCGCACCGCTATTTGCTTATCGCACTCTTCATCATCGCCCGCCTCCTCGGTTTTTTACAACGGCGACACGTACGAGACAACCCCGGGACATGCGTACGGGCCGGCGCTCTTTCGTGATCGAAATATATTTCTGACGTGGTGAGATCTCTCACTCCTCGTGTCTCGCGAAAGCGGCAAAGTAAACCGGAGGCACGCGCGAGAGATGAGCACCGGATCTTTTATTACACGGTATCTTCTTGCTCGCTCGCTCTTACCCTCGTGAGAGAGAAATCAGATTAGGCTAGACCGGATTAGATTGATTTCGTTTCAGGACTAAAGTCTTGCGAAGTAGTTACGTATACAAGTATTAGAAATGACCATAAAGCATTAAATTTGTGAGAAGAGAGAAATAAGGAAAATAAGATATGGCTTTAGATGAACATAATTCATGTAAATATATGGAAATTGTTATCGGATAAACGGATTTATCTTCGAGATGTAGCAGATCTAAATTTAAAATTAGTACGCAGAGCAAGATTTTCAAAATAATATTTAAAAAATGTAAGAAACAAATATTATTTTGAAATAAAAGAACATTTTCGAGATGTGTTTCTCGAGGCCTCTAAGAGTGCCATAAAAGTGATAAATTCAAGAAAAGAATAGAATAATTAAACATTTTTTTTTTAGTAATTAAACATATAAAAGGAATTTAATAAACAAAGAAAGACATCTTTTTCCTGCTAAACCGCAGTAAAAATACCAAGTTTACGAAGCTGTCTCGCGCATCAAGAGAAGATGGCAAGCTATCTCTGTCTTGCATTTCTGCAAAGAGAAGAAGAGAAATTACAAAGAGAAGGAGAATGAGAGATATGTCACGACAGCACGAAGGAGCCAATTAGCGAGGATGCACAAAGTCACCCTCGTCGTGCGGGCCGTGTTTTGCATTCGGCACGCAAAGTGCATTGTGCATCCCTGGCATAGTGCTCGCGCCGCGCGCCGCCTCATCCGACAAATTTTCCTGTGAATAGCTTCCGTCCGTGTAAATAGCGTGACGCCAAGCAACGCGTGAGCCTCGCGACGAGGAATTCGCATGCGCGTCGCTTCACCCGTTAAAAGCCTGTTTGGATGCAACAATTTTCAGGGAGAAACGCGCATACAACCCGTAATGTGTTTTTAACACGTTCACTCTAGCGCGTCACATATGTATGACACTTCCATTCGCGTAATAGATTTAGCATCGCGTACGTATGACACGTGATAATGAATGTTAGCTTGCAAATTTTTAATTTTCTGTTAAATAATTAGATTTGGTTAATACGCAAACACGTTCTTGTATAACATTACCGAAGAAATATCAATTTTTACCACTTGCGTACATGTAAACTTTTTATGCAAGTTAGAGATTCAACTAGTTTTATATCAAAAACGATTAGCACGAGAAAACAATGATATTCTACCTTTATTAAAATGTCAATGCCATATAAAAGAAAAGTACAGTTCTGTAATGCATGGTAATTGCCCCTCAGGTGTACGATAATTGGATTTTACATAATTAGATACATAGAATTGCAAGGCAGTGTTTATGTACAATGTTAATATTTGTTTCAATAAGGCTTCGAGGCCGCTAGAATTTCAGCGAGATCAAATTTTCATGTGGTATACAAGCGATTCCATAACAGCGAATTAGAATTACACCAATTTCGATTTCAAGATTTTATGTCAATATGATACTGATATTTTCCAATAATATGCAACAGAATAATTCGATAATATAAGTGTACGGGAAATTAATTCTCCTTTTATAATTTCAAAAACATGAAACGCAACAAATTGCATTTATCTTTAACCACGAGACGCAAAAGAAGGCGTTGTAACACTACACGGAGAGAATGTTCTTTTGAAATTTATCCTGAAAATCATGTAATCGTGGGACAACGTGGTATTTTAAAGATCTTTACGAGAGTCTTTTTAAAGCTTACCATACATCTTACTGGTACACTAAGTATAAGTAAAATGTATGGCAAAATTTAGAAAAAACTCATAAAATTCCTCGAAATGTGTTGTCCCGCGATTACACGATTTTCAGGATAAATTTTAAGAGAAAATTATCTCCGTGTATATAATATTTATTTTTATTCTATTACCTGTGCTTGCAATAGAGTGTCTTTTTTCTAAGTAATCCTTCTAAGTAATTCTTCACAATATCAGAATTAAATTTCTCAAAATCGGTTCCCTCTCATTAGAGTTTTCCTACATTTGGTTTATTCTTCCTTATTGTTAGAAGACCTGCTACCTGAAAATTTCTATCAACAACGCTTATTGCGATTGTTCGTTCGATTTTGCCGGGACCAGCGATGGAGGCGCTTTACGGCGCGATCGAGCTTTTGTTTGTTCTAAAGTCGATCGTCTTAGCGGTTTTACGGTGCCACGAACAGCTTCCTCAGCTCGGCGCTTCTCTCGATCCCTTTAGCCTAAATGAAACAGTACCTAATCCCGTTATCCGCTCGCGGATTCTATCTATACGTCTCGCACGCTACCTCCTATGTCCTCCTCAATTCCTTCCAAAGGACAACTTACTCTATCGCGAGTTTCTTGCACTTCGACGAACTATCCTTTAAGTAAAACATCTTATTACTACAATTTTCTATTCTCGCCATGTCGTCGATTGATATTCAAATTAGCTGCGAACTCTTTGTTACTCTTCGCCACAATGAGCGATTGCAGTCGTAATTTACATCTCGAACGCTTTCGCGTGCGGCGAAATCAACATTAGCAATGAATCTGCTCTTTCCCTCAAACTCGTTTTGTAAAAACGTTAATTTGTTATAAAAAGACATTTAAAGTATTTCTCAGGAAATACGGAGCATTGTACATTTATCTTACGTAAGGCGAAATGTCAATGTTCTCTGTCAGTATAAAAATAAGGAGACACTGCAACACGAAAGAAACCGTCGGTATCTGCAAAAACGCCCTGTGTGATAACGAGACGCGCAGAATCCGAGAACTTCGAGCTCTTTCGTAATCATTACAACGATTCGCGTTTTCCCGGCGAAGTGCGATGATTTCTGCAACGAATTCCAGCCGGTGATTTGCATGAAAATCGCCCCTTGTGACGCGTTTGTATCTGGCGTACTTTGAACAATCGTGAATATAATCTTCTGCATTGGCATATCTAGCACATGCAATTTTAGGAATAAGAATAAACGCGTGTATTATCCGTTACTGTTATATAATATATAGAAGCTTATCAATATTATCTATCAATAATATGCACACGTTGTCTCTTATATTTTTATCAGGTCTTATTAATTTCACTATTAGTTTTTTAACCTTTTTCAATTATTTAGACCTGACACGGAGTAAATTTTTTCTCTTTAGAACATTCTGCACAAGAAAATTAATTGTCATAAATATTAATATTCCTTTCTGTTAAAACCTATTATACAATTCTACATTGTAGAACGAATATAAAATACATTTTAATGTAAAAGTCTTATTAAGATTTAATAAGAAAAATATTCTTTTTTATTGTATAATACTATTTGTGAAGCATTAAAATATAACATCTTTGATGTATGCCATTCAACAATAAATTTATGTATATTATTTATACTTGACACGGAGTAAATTTTTTTTCTCTGGAACATTCTGCACAACAAAATGAGTTGTTATCAATATTAATATTCCCATTTGTTAAAATTTATAATACAATTCCACATTGTAGAACAAATATAAAATACCTTTTAATATAAAAGTCTTAAATTTTCTTCTCTTTCTCGACGAGTGTCTGCCGTATCAATAGTCTGCCAAGTAGTAACAGACGTCACGAATTGACGAAAGAAAAAAAAACCGCCGCGCCGAAAGTAGTAACGGATACCGTGGTCAGGCGAGGAGATCGCGCGGGAAGTAGTAGCGGACGCCAACGGTCGGACAGAGAAGACTGCCGCGCGAGAAGTAGTAGCGCACGCCCAGAGTCAGGCGCGGAGGCCGCCGCGCCAAAAGTAGTATAGGACGCCCATCGGTCGGACGCGGAGAGTTTCCACGCCGAAAGTGGTAGCGGACGACCGCCAGTCAGACACGGAAACCGCGGCGCCGAAAGTAGTGGCGGATGCCCGGCGGCGGACTACCGCATCGAAAGTAGTAAACGGACAACGGGCACTCTCTCGCCTTGGAAAAGTGTCCCGCGGGACGTCGGTATTACGCAAGAGAACTCGACGTCGTTCCGCAGCATCCCGCTCTCGTCTCGTCTCGTCTCGTCCTCGTCTTTTCTCACGCCAAGTTTTTCGTATTCAACGGAATTGCTGCGGGGAGCGAACTCTCGGCTCTCGCGCGGTAATGGACTTTTTCGCGGCGATACCGAAGTGCGCAGGTAAGGAGGAAGACGAGGGGGGACTCTCGTTAAAAATGTCGTCTCGCGATAATAGCTCGCGCTAAATGCGCGCGTGGACGGCTCTCAAGAACACATCGCTCGTCGCCATTAATGACATATAATCGGATGGTTTATTTCGAAAGAAAGAGAACTCGAATAGAAATCCTCTTTTATCCTATTCCTATATCATGTTTTTTAAAGCCTGTACATAAATTAAATATTCTTTCCTTTTCATTTAAATATTCACTGCAACGAAATATTAATGAAATATTAATATCCTATTAAATAAGGAAATAACTTAAAACTTAGAATATATACATAACTGCATTTAAATTTATTTCCCTTAATTTATAGTTCCTAAAAATACTTAGAGCTGATAAAATTTGTTTGTAACAGGAATACTTCAGTGTGCTGAATGATTGATATTTCTAATGTATCTAATATTCTCGTGTAGATTTAATTTTAGCCCCCCCGATATTCTCGAGGCGTAAATTAGTTTGTCGAAACTATCGCGGCAATAAATCTGCGCAAACAGAATCTACGCAAGTAGTAGTTAAACAAAGAAGCATTTGTCTCATAGTGTATCGTACACAAATGCACCCCAGCAATTCTGCGTGTCTTACGTAAAAGTGGCGTAACAATTACAGACAGTTAAAATATACAAATATTACGCGCTTGTAGCAATTTATTTCCATTATAATGCATTCTAGTGCATCATATATATAAAAATGAATATCCGAATCCATAGAGGTTATCAATGTATCGTAAAACAAGAGAGAATAAAAATTCTCCAATGGAATCTTATCACAAAACACATAACATATAAGACGCAAAGTAAAGATTTATCGTTAAAGACAATACGATGAGCCCGCAAAATTTCAACCTCGTCACAACGTGCAAAAAGGATCGAAAGCGGAACGCAGGTTGCATTATACCAACGGACGCGTAAAACACGTGTACACGGGAGACGTCGCGTTAAGCGTGGAGGATCATTAATATCACGAACGTCGGCGGAGCCCAGGCAGACCGGGCCGTGATTGTGTGTCCTAGGTCGCTGTTTCTTTCCCGGCAAAGTTCCCCGCTGCACGGCAGCGATACCAGCGTGACGCAACGCAGCGCGAGTCGCGGGCGCGATTCATCCCCCTCGTTTTTCTTCACTCCGCCCTGCCTAATCCGATCTCCTCGTTTACGGCCGATACCGCAAAAAAACGACGAAGCCACCCTCCCTCGCTTGCCGGAGCACGTACCTCGTTGAGCCTCTAATTCGTCGTAGCTGCACCTCGTGCGCGGCCCCGCACCGCCCTACCCCACAATCGAACTCTCTGTCTGCGCGGAAAGCCTTTAAACCTAACGATCTATGATTCTTCTGCAAGCCCGCAGCTGTTCCATTATGGTGATCCGCAAAAGACGGATGGAATCATGATCGCGGAATGGATATCATGAATCAATTCTCGAGAGGCGTGATATGATAATAAAAGAGTTACGAACTTGATTTATGACACACTTTTATAGAAATAATATGCTAATGGTCATAACATCACGTTCATTCTTATCGAGCAACCCCTTCTATTGAAAGCAATCGTTGTCTTCTCAAGATTATTGAAAACTGATTAGTAGAAACTGACACATTTTTGGTTTTATTATAATCCTCTTCTATTTTAATTTTAAAGATCGATCATGTTCGTATGCCACTAATGTAACTTTTCCAATCATTTTAAAATCACATTCCTTTAATTAACGTTACGTAATACGATAGTGGTTTAAATATATAAACCATTTAAATTGAATATTATTGTACTCAAAGGTGCTAGTAGTCAACTTTAGTAAAAAAAAAATGAGATGAGCGTATATTAATTTTATTAACGCGTGAATAACAAAGAGTTCCAGATATAAAATACTTTTTACGGGAAAAAAACTTGGCAAATGTATTAAATATGATCTTTCTCCGAACTAATCCGCTTTCGCGAATTCAATGTACGTTTCAGCTTAATTTTTTTATTATTTACCGACTGCAGTCGACAATGCCAAATGCAATGTAACAGAGACGGATCAATTATCATTGTTACGCAGCATTACGCAGATATAATAATTTACTTTTAAGTTAAATACAGTAATAATCCCAGCAAAGCTAATTAGTATTGTAGACGCGATTTAATCCTCTTTTGCTCGTGTATGTATCTAAAAAGTGATACAGTTCAGCTCTCTATAATACTCTATATATTTCAATAAGGCTAAATGAGACGTATTCAAATATTAAAATAGAAAATCGTCTAAATTTTATGATAATCAAATCTTTCGTGACCCGTTTTCAGCTTAAGAATTTTAGCTATTAACACGAAATTAAGGAGATGTTGGAGCGATTCTGCACTTTTTGCACCTTCTGCTCCTAGTACTGTCAATTCACGACACCATCTACGTAATATACAGAATGCATTCACTCGCACCCACAGAAAAAATTTCCGTATCCAATGCTATTGCACTTTAATGTATCATAAAATAGGATCGACATAGCACCAATCGTATTTATTATAGAGAAAGGAATATTTTTTAATCTTAAATGAAAAATTCTAAAATCTAGAATCGTCTTTTGTCGAATATCGCGGTGCCAACTTCGTGCTTTGTAAGCTGGAGGGAAAATTTATTCTAAACGCACGAACACATAAACTTACACTTATACAAGTTACTCTTGTCTCAATATAGTAAGTCAATCTTTTTTAATCCAATAGAGGAGAATAAGAATTATTGATTTTATTTTAATATTATCTTATTTTTATACTGAATGAGATTGCGAGACATTTAAATGCGTCAAGAATAATTTTGTCTCGGTAACAGAAATCTTTTCTGAGAGTGCGAATAAGTTGTAGATTACCTAACTAAATTTTTTTGTTAGGCTTCTAAAGTTAATTTCAATGATACCATGTTGTTCTCCGATTTAGTCCGATTAGTGAAACACTTTCGAGCTGTTTTATAATTTGTGTATTATGCCCGTATCGTACTAGCGACTCGCGACTGCGATTGCGATTACATCCGCGATTGTGATTGGCCGGGCAGCCATTAAAATTTGAAATAGCCAATCGTAATCGCCGATGTAATCGCAGCCGCGAGTCGCTAGTGTGATACGAGCATTACACAAATGTTTTCATGAATTGACAGTTCTAGATGCAAAAAGTGTAAAAGGTGCAGAATCACTCCAGCATCCCCTTAATGCGCCCTTAACAAAAGAATATCTTTGTTAAATTCATACGGGATCGCCAAGAATAAGTATCGGTTTGATCCAACTGCTATTCTCCTTCTACTCCATACAGACAAATTCCATCGAAAATTGCCGGCCGGACGTGAAAAGATGGTATGCCACGAAGCTAGCTGGAAAATTCTTTCACAAGTATGCGACGACCGTACGGGGTTCGCGACGAACCTTATAGGGACAAAGATCGGGATGGTATTAACTGAACGCAGGAAGAAACGCGACTTCGACGTGCTGCAAGATCCGAGGGGCGCAATCGTTCCTGTGGTGCCTTTTCTCTTCCCTCGCTCGGCCAATTATCCGGAACAGTGCAGGGTAATTAAACGAAACGCATTCCCGGATAAGCTGCAGATTTCCCGTTGAAAGTTGGCGTATTACGCTCCCGAAGAATTTGCAGCATTCTGAATGTTGGACTCGCTCGTCCTTCTCGGGACCATTCAAAAAGGAAGGGACAATTCAAGCTCGGCGGGAAAGAAAATATTCTTCGCCGATGAAGAAAACCGACTAACAATTATATCCTGAGGTTAAATATTCCGCGCTTCTCCGTGCTCGACGCGTTGTAAAAAATTCAACGAGATAATATTGTTTTAATACGTTAGCTAACAATACTATGCGTTTTATCATCTCTTCAAATGTAGTCTGCGGAAAGAAGTTTCAGCGCGCGAAAAAATCACTTATTATTTTGAAAAAATATTAAGATTATCCTCTCTCGTTCTATCTAAGGAGAAATTTGAATTTCGTCGAACAGCGAGACACGCGTACTCTCTTCTGGATAAATAAGCCTTAACGCCGACTGCTGTCCCGGGATGATACATTTTTATGAGCAATAGCGAAGAGAGATTCTCCAGCAGCGCGCGGAGGTGGATAAAGAGAAATGATTAATCATGCTCCGGAGTCAGGACCCCCAAAGCAGCGCGGGGTAGAACAAACGCCGTGAGAACGTCCCGACTAATTCAGTTTTTCTTATCCCTCGCGGAGCGCAGATGTTTTGTCCGGCGAAAATTCGTCCCCGGTCGTTTATCCACTTCGCTAATTGCGATCATCGTCATCGTACTTTGAATAACTTTCCACAACGAAACCCCCCGTAAGTCTTGTGTATAAAAAAAAAGAACAGGTTAAGCTCAACTATGCGCCAACTTTAATAATAATTTCCCCAATAATTCCATAACGTACGACATTGAAAGTTAAAAGTTGGTTTGCGAAATAACGATCGATTGAATATTTCTTTAATCCCGAATGACGCGCAGAAAATTCTTTGACATTATGCAATTAGAAGCGTAATTAGAAATTGATATTTTGTCATAGCAATACGTGCGCACTCGCGAAATACAAAAGATATAAAAATTCCCGATAAACGCCGCACACCGCATTTCCCGTCAAAATACCGCGTGTCGCATATTCCGATGTAGCGTATCAACGGCGTAAAAGGTGCTTGCATTTTTTGAAAGAACATCGCCGCTATATCGTCGTGATATCGCGTTAGGGAGTGTTCCGTATAAATAGCCGTCTACTTTATTCAGCCACGCGAGCGAGCGAGCGAGCGAGGCGGCCGCGCTTGGAAGCCGTGGGATTGAACCCGAATGTAAACCCTCGCAGTACGGTACTCGCCGGCAAACGGAAAACCCGCGGCACCGTTCGTAAGTAATCTCATTTGACCCATTTCCTTGTGTGTAATAGGCAAGCAGAGCCAGACTTTCCGTAGAGAAAGACTTCTCGGGGCGAGTGCGCTCCGCGCGAAATTCGGTAAAAGCGAGTTCCGTACGTTCTTTCCTTCTGTATCTTTTTTCTCTCCCCTTCGTTCTTTCTTTTTTTACTGCCTTTGAATACGTGTTCTTAATCCACGTGCTACGCGAACGAGTCGCTCGGCAAAAAAAATTGCGAGGCGAAATCAAAAAACGTCCCCGTCGGACGTCTTCTTCTCACGGCGAGGCGTCGCGCGCGCGCGTCGTCGTCGTCGTCGTCTACTGGCGCACGTAAGGACCGCTAATTATTAATATTCCGCCCTGCACATATACGGCTTTCGTCGAGAAGTGCTCGCGGCTGGATAAAGCGAACTCGGGCGAATTAGTTTCGGTAGGATTAATCGCGTCAGTGGTTAGGCTAACCACGATATTCACTCTCCTGCTCTTTCCCCGTCTCTCTCTCGCTCTCTTCCTCTCGAGTATCTCGAAACAAAACCGAGATCTCCGGGGAGAACCCGCGCGAATTTCAGGCAACACTGTAGTTTTACATCAATAAAACAGGGATACTGTCTTTTTCAATATAACGAGGACTGATAAATCCATTGTTTACGCGTGTGTGTCATGTAGAAAATGTCTGAGCCGGACAAAAGGAGAGAATTGATAAAAATATCGTGTTAAAAAGTCGAAAACGGTGCAACACGAAATTTCGAGACAGCGAATGTCGGCAAACATCGCGAACAAATTTATTGACGAGAAATATTTGCTCAAGCTTTTCTCAAAGCTTGTTATTGGAGACGCGAATGATATGAGAGTATCCGGTTATTGATTCCAATGACTGCACCGTTGTACTATCTGAATCTATTGTCTCAATTCAACTAGTTTTCCATCCCTCTGTAACTATCCAGTTATCTGTACATCCACCACAACCTCCCATCCTTCCATCCGTCCATTTATCCATCTATTTATCTACCCATCCATCCAGCCTGCCATCCATCCATCTCCTATCCGCATGTTTCAGACGTTCAATCACCGGCGCTGCGACAATCAGATGATAATTATTCGCCACGAGAGAACCAAATCCTATTTCTATGCGGTTTCTTTCGCGGCCCGCTCGGGAATTTCCGCGGTAATACGGCGGAAAAATCGAGTCTGCGGTATATGTACATTCGAGAGAGCACCGTGAATGAACAAAGAGAAATGAGGGAGAAAGCCGGGGCGGTCAGTAGCGGAAGCCGATGGAAAAATGGACGGGATGAAAACCGGAGGTCGTCGTGCCTATTATGTTAGAGACCTCGTTGGAATGTTATATTAACCACTATGTAGCCGCGCAATTTCAACTTCTCGTCAACCGACATATTCGCCATTATCCAAGATTGTACACGAAGCATTCTCGTCAACGCTTAATGATACAACACACCAATTGTTCACGCAACTTTTCTGTCATTTTTCGTATAAAATTTTATAATAATTACATTATTAATATAAACGCGATAATCCGTGCACACTGGCAGAAAAAAAGTGGTTGCAGTTACCACAATCTCACCACAATTTATAGTCATTTTAGGAGCCAACCCCACATTTTTATAATTCTTTCAACTACGTAAGTTGACCTAACAATGTATTACAGTTCTCATAGACACAATATTGGTCCGTGCAACTTATGATATGGTTGTCATAAATCAAAATAAGCTTTTAATTTCGCAAGGTGTAGTATAAATATTGCAATTACAACCGCAGGTAAAATTTCAAACAACTATATGTAATAGTAATAATCGTATTTAAATTGGAAGTAATATTCCCCGCTTTTTATTATATATACACTGTGTTCACTATATTCATTGATTACGTCACTTTGCACTCACAAAGAATAGTACAACAAAGCGTCCTTCAAGGAAAAGATAAGTAATCTTATACGAATGTACAAACTTATCCGTATTTACAACACCCTATGCGGTTTTCTTCTTACGAGAAAGTCTTATACCGCCCGTCCCTCTGAGTACTTTCCGACCCACTTCACTTTTGTTTACCATGTGATTAGTAAGGTGGATGATAGAAATGGAGTTAAATTTACTATTATTGTGATTGTATGTACTATATAAAAATAATTAACTAATTTACTACTCATTGCCTGAATATTTTAACAGAATGATAGTTAAAAGCTGATATTTGATAGTAAATTGTTTAAATAGTTGGCATCACTGTGTCTATATGGTTGCTATTACTAATATTATAGTAATAATTACTATAAAAGTGATATTCCGGACTATAATTATTTTGCTATGCAATTATGGTTTCATGTACTACATATTTTTCTATCAGAAAATTATTAATATGTCACGCAGAGTATCGCGCAAAAAGTAATTGCATTGTATTTTCTTGCGGCTCTCCTGTCTCCGAATGTTGTAAGAGCACGTTGTGTAGGATCATAATCAAGATTAATATCATACGCAACAGGAAAAGTGGCCATTTGAAACGTCTATCCGCATCGATTCTATCGTGACGCGTTCGCGCAAAAGTGTGATAAAATACCGGAGCTACAAATCAAGTATCGGGATGCAGGGCGATTAAATCCCCTACCAAAATCTTTCTTTTTCCATCAATTCACGTCACCGCATAAGGGCACAGCGAGAGGAAAGTCCTCTATTAGAAGATAGACTTCTAATATGAGATAGCAGGTTTTCTGTATCAAAATTTAATCACACTCTTTATTCGCAATAATTACACGATCTAACAATGGATTTTAAACAGAAAAATTATTTCTGATACAACACACAGTTTTCACGCATAAAAATTAACGTATAAGAAAAGAATCGGTCTAAATTATTTAAGCGTGTCAGAATCTTTTTAAAAATGCATCGCAAATTGACAATCACCGAGTATTCGTGTATTTCACGCATGTACCAGTGCCGTCGTTACCTGGACGCAGCAACCAATAAATCGATGAATAGCGAACGAAAATGCCGTCGAGGTTGATGCAAAGGGGTAGTAAGCCCGTCGGTTAAAATATTCAGCGGGTTTCTGGTTCGGCAAACACACGAGATCGGACGTTATATCGCGCGGTCGGGAAGATAATTTGTCGTACGGCCGACGAAAAGCTGGATTCCGATGTTGTGCCCACGCGAGTTTTCGCCGTTCCAGCCTCTTTCGCGCGTAAACACGTCGGCGAAGTTAATAATTAGGAACGGAAGCGATTCCGCCTGCCGGCATACCCGATGTGTAACGAGTTTCTGTTTGAGTAACGAGACAACGCGTACCGTTGGTCGGCGCCGCATTTCCTTGAGATTTTGGGGAAAAAGTTGGACGTGTGCGTGCGTGCGTGTGTGTGTGTGTGTGTGTGTACTATTTGCTTGAACTTTGAATAGAGTCGGAAGAACACAAAGATACTCTGGATATCTACTAGTAGATCTCTGAATTACTTTCATTATCTCGAAGTAAGAATACTATTGTATATGCCACATACAGTATATGGAGTTTTTCGACTACAGCGTTTATTTCTTAAATTAAAATAGAAAAATTTACGGTCGCTAGAATATAACAAAGGAATGATTATTTAAACAGAAAATTAAAATTGCATTAGCAGTGAATTCATATTAAATCTTCTATATTTGTATTAAAATTTTGCTATACTTAATTTGGGGTTTTTCGACTACAGCGTTTATTTTTTAAAATAGAAACATTTACGATTGCTAGAATATAACAAAAGAATGATTATTTAAACTGAAAATTAAAATTACATCAGTATTGAATTCATATTAAATCTTCTATATTTGTATTAAAATTTTACTATACTTGATTTAATTACTTTACTTCTTATTGAATACAGGGTGCTACGCAAGACTTTGACGTCCGGTCATGGGAAGGTAGAGGGGACTAAGACAAACAGAAAAGTATTGTACTATTTTGCGCTTGGACGAATAGTTATCGAGATACGAAATTTTAAAAATCGCCGTATTAGCCCAACCTACTGGCGAATGTAAGCGCGCAGTGAGAGGGCGGCCTAGCGGCCCCCGCGCGGGGAGACGTGCGAGCGGTCGCGTAAGCGGCGGACGGGCAGCGGCGCGCCTCGCCTCCCTACTCCTCGCCCCGCACCCCCATTCTATT
>NW_011967137.1:281209-283654 GCF_000949405.1 Vollenhovia emeryi
CGTAGCACCCTGTATATGATTATTACATATTATATATATTATCACATATATATGTACAAAAAAACTCCACTGTCGGTCAAACATATATTTTGAAGTTTAAAGAAATTCGCAGTACAGGCACACCCGAGTATACAGGCTTGCTAAATTTAAAAATGACATTTCAATCAATCGAACCACTGCAAAATTAATTTGTAAATAAAATCACTTTAATTTGATAAGCTAAGCGTTAAGAAAGGCAACACAAGTTTCTCTATTAATCCAAAATTCCACACAAGAACGTTGATTAAATGCGACAGCAGATGTCACGATACCTCAATGTCTAGAAAAATGTTTTTCGAGACCGAAGGAAGATCGTATTTATATCTTGACAATAAATTCATGGTGGAGTTAACCGATGATGCCTATTAATTTAACTGAAACCCCGCCATCCCGTATTAAGGATCCTGTCTCATAATAGGGGACTTTCCTCCGTATTACACAGACTTATTTGAAATTATTATCAACCGGTCTTTGACTGAAAGTAATAACGAATTCTTTTCTGACAATAACGTTACGACGTTCCTTTCGCTAACGAGCGAAACGTGCCGTTTACCAGTTAATATCAACGGTATGTAATCCTTTTGAACAAAGCGAAAGAGGAGAGAGAAAAACGACCGAATTCACAACTTCATAATGAATTTCCGTTTTCTGTGTCCGTCATCACATGAAATTCACGAACGAGCGTCCATTAACGTGCCGGGACAAAATATCGGTAACCGCTTTTTTATCCATTGAATTTCGCCGAAGCGGCCAGCGTTATGTACAGCACGCGTTATGTACATGATACGCCTGTTTCAAGCACCGACAAACCCGCAGCGCGCGCACGTAAATCGATCACGACTTGAAACAGATTTCGGCTCTTTAGCGCGGATCGGTGGGAAAACGATTTTGCGTGCAACTCGAAAGGCGCGAAAAAGAGAGGCCGTGCGCGATCGCCGCTGATATTTTCACTGGCAATCGCGCTCTAACAAGCGCTGCGTATCGCGCGTATGTGGTGAAAACTTCGCCGCGTCGCATATAAAGCCGGCTCGCAAACAGAGCGATCGTTTGCCAAATTCGTTCGACAAATGCAAATGCTGCACCGTGCAATTGCGCGCGACGAATTCCGCCGCGTTGTCATATGCAGCTAAAATACGGTCACGCTGGTATATTTAGGAGAATTATATATTTGTCGAAAACGCCTTTGAAGACATGTCTGAATATATAAATCAGTGAAAGGACCATGTCAAATTTTTTAACAATATTCAATTCTCGCTGTTCCTTTCCGTTGTATTGCTTTGTAAAAGCTTACAATTTGTAAAGTGAGTGGGTAAATAATATCCAACAAGTAATTAGATATTTTCAAACCAAGGGTAGTTCGGTGTTTCATTCTGTAAAGCTTCAGTTACACATTTTGAACATACATTTAATTTATTTCGCTCCTCCAATGATCTCGTGTATCTCAGTCGCGAGAGAAACAACAGAGGTTTAGAAAAATCCCCAAACAGCGGATTGTCCCCCCCCCCCCCCACCCCCGAGGAATTGATTGCCTGCCGCAAACCAAACGTCAGAGACGCGGGGGTTAAGACAATCGCGACCTATCCTCCTTAGAGAACATTCAAATAGAGCACGACGGCGGCTTATCGTCCTATTTGCACATATAACGTGGCATTCCGTATCGTTCTTATTCGCGGCCAAGATATGCAAATATCACTTGCAGCTTTCCGCCCGAAATCCGCGCTTAAGTCTCGTCGGCTGGCTGACTGCCGCCGGGGGCGGGATGGTGTTAAACGGAAGTTCCACCCTCCCGCCCCTGGTGCAGTAACTTCGCCCGCGTCTTCATGAATTTTCGCGTAGCCGCTATGCACGAAACTACGTACTTTCCCCGGATCTTACAGCCTCCACCGTCACGTGCCGCACAAAAAAAAGAAGAGCGAAACAAAAAAATTCCACCCCTCCCCCCCCCCCGTCGTTATTATACGCGTACACAATAGCGCGTGGGGGCGGGTGCGAATAAAGCGACTTACCAACGTGAGTTAGTAACCAGCGGCGACGGAGGTGGCGGCAACACTAAAGCGAATCTTACGATGTCATTATCCGCCGTACTCTCATTATCATTGACCGCCGTCATTTTCTTTACCGGCGCCGTTAACTCGTTACCATCGTCATTCCCCTTGTTAATGCCCGAGCTGGCGCTACGCCGTTCGGCGATCATTACTTACTTCATTTCGCGCCGGTTATCACGTAACCATTTCGTTTAATATTTCTACGAAATTGCATTCTTATTAATTCTCAGCGAAATGAAACGCTTTAGCTTGCAAATTCTATTGAATTGCGGATATTTCTAAGCGGGGATACACATTTGGAAAGTTTTCGTTTGGAATTAAGTGCACGCTAAAATTTTCGTGATACACCCCCTCCCCCCTC
>NW_011967137.1:283837-290933 GCF_000949405.1 Vollenhovia emeryi
TCTCTCTCTCTCTCTCTCTCTCTCTCTCTCTCTCTCTCTCTCTCTCTCTCTCTCTATGTCTCTGTCTCCCTCTCTCTTTTCTTAAACTTAAACACTAGACAATACTTATTAATTATCCGAAATAAATTTTTACACTCGTGATTAATTCGTTACATATATGTTGGCGCATCAATTTGCGTAACATAAGAATTTACAGTTAATCCGCATCTCGCCACTGCAATATGTCTTACAGTGATTTTCGTTTAAAGTCCAGAAGACTAACAGTTCAAGCTCGATGTATCGGAGAACCGATAGACTTCTCAGACTCCAATTACCGTGAGATTTCCTGCAGAGATCTTGCGAAGTCGATCGGACGCAATAGACTCGGTATTGCGAATTGTCTACGTTATTTATGCAAACGAAACTTTCCCGTGCGTTAACTCGTGGGAGATCGAATTTACATATGCAAATAGTGCCGCGCCAATTCCTTAGCAAAAAGGCGACGAAGTAAGTGGAAAAATCGAAGCGCACACTCCAGTCCCGCTGTGAATCATCAAGCGTTTTAAACGGATCCGAGATCAATCTAAAATCTTCAAACGGTATAGACTTTAAACGAGATCGATAAGGAATCAGTATACACTAAATGAGATACCGATCGTTGTATTTATTTTTATTATCATCGTAAATAATAAGACAATTACTGATCTCTAATGAGATTGTTAAAAAATAATACTCAATAAATTGGAAAAGAGCTTAGGAAAGATTATCGATGTGTACGAAAAAAAAATTAAATTGTAAGCCACAAAGAAAAATATAAAAATGATATGTTTTAAATGAAAAGACTGAAATAATTTTTTAGAAAACTATCGAATAGAAAATCATACACTCCTCGACAAGATTAATAATAAATTTCAAATATAATGACATAAGATTAATCATAAGTTATATCGAGAAGCTCGAGAGAATAAATACAGAATCCTGAATACAGAATGCAGAACCCTTGACAAGAAAACATCGGGGTGGTCCAGGAATAATTACAGATAATATGATATACTCGTATAAGATGGGTATGCGATAATCGAGATTGCCGAGATAAACCGTAAAGAGCCATGATCTTAACAAGATGATATACGGATCCGCGGAAGAATGGCAGACCATTTTCAACAGGATCAACGATGAGCCACAGAGTAACGAGCGAAAATTGCCAACGAAGATCGAAGTGACGCGGATGTTTCCCGATGAGAGTGCGAATAAGATCACGAAACGCTAATATTACACTTACAAGGTGAAGGTCAGGTGACTCACCCTGGGATTTTGATGCCAATTTTTTTTTGTTATTCTGGAGGTGAAAAAAAGAGATACGTGTCCCGGCGTTTGATTGAATAGGCCTTAGTTTCGGAGTAATAAATTTTCATAAATTTCACCTCCAGAATAACAAAAAAAAATTGGCATCGAAATCCCAGAGTGAGTCACCTGAGCTTCCCCTTGTTAGCCTGACAATAAAATTCGCGGCGGTAACGTCATTTCGTTTCGACACGGTGGAAAAATTTCACATCTCGCACCCGCTCGTGACGTCGTTGCCGCCCGTTGTCGGCCTGGTCGTAGTCGACGCAAGTCTGTCGTCCCACGAGAGTCCGGGACAGAAGTCGAGGCACGAAGTGCACTTCCTTGTAAAACACTACGGTCGTGACGGGCGGAAAAAAGGACGCGAGAGGGTGTGGCCAGCGGAGGATGATGGGGTAGCTCGCGCTCCCCGGGGCGAGTATTTCAAAGGAGAGGCGATCTTCGAGGACGAGGCGAGAAATAAAAAGTTCGCTCTCGGCGGATCAACGGAAATATGGATAAGCGGCAGAAAAGTGGATGTGAGAGAAACGTGGCTTCGCGACCTCGCGTCGTTTTCTTCGCTCGCGCTCATTTCGCCCTTCTTCTCGCCTTCTATCCGCTCGATTGTTCTCAGGGAGGTTTTTACCGGCGCGACGTAACGTTTGCGACTTCGTCTCCTCCGCGCTGTTAAGGGAACGGCGCTAAAAAGGATCGTAAGAGCGAGGATGTACCGGAAGTGTCCTCAAAGTCGTCGCGCTTTAACGTCCCACCGCCGTCGGCATAACGCGAACATTTCCGCCCGGCCCGCGCGTTTCCGCTATTTCGCAAATGCTAATTAAACTCGCGAATTCGACCTGGGTTTATATGAAAAAGAGATAAATACCGGGACCGGATGCGTTTCATTAGCGGCGCGTAACCGCCGGAACCCGGAAGTCAGTCAAAGGTGAATCCAATTAATCCGGATGCGCGAATGAACGAGTCGATTTTCGAATGCGCTTACTCCGCGCGCAATTTCGCGGAGCATGTGGAGAGAGTTCGGTTCTCATTTTAACGGCACGCAAATGAAATTCGCCACGTAGGTGCGTTGCGCTCGGATGAAGAAAAAGTGCCGGAGCGAAGATTGCGTATACCTGTTGTTCCATATTAACGCAAGAAAAATACGCTCATTAGGTTGCGCATTTTTCATTTTTACTCAGCCGTGTATATACATCGAATAAAAACCATAAAGAACAATTACGATCGTTCTATATCTATGAGTATGAAAATATTTCCTTGTGGTCGCGTGCAAGAATTGCAAAAAGCCACCGGCAATATCCCAGAATTGTTCCTGTGGATTCCAATAAATTTCGTATCGCTTGTTCCACGGCAAACAATTGAATATAAGATACGTCGTATTTTTCGTTTTATGTAGAGGAAAGTCACATATTATGAGACAGACTGCTAATATTAGACAGCGGGGTTTCTACTAAATTAATAGGCATCGTCTGTTGGTCCCACCAGGAATTTATTGCCCTTGGATCTGAGATCGGTTTAGAGGAAAATTCATTGTTCGATCATGTAATCGCCGCGAAAGAAACTCGTGAATGAATTTGACGTACACGCGAACGATGAACGTTAAATATTGGGCAAGGCGATTAATAATTAAAAATTGAAAGAAATGAAACAATTCACGCGACAATTATCAAATCGAAATCATCTTGTACGTAGATGAGCCTGTAACATTTTCCACTAAGAGGATTTAAATCGCTCCGAGAGCGATTAATGGGAACATAGTTCCGCCTGGACTTCTCAACTCGCATACAAATACATTTCCATTTTGAACACGAATTCATGAAAATTGGGTTTAACCACTCTCGGAGCGATTCGAATCCGCTCCAATCGCAAATGCTATTATAAAGATTAAAGAAAGTCCGGTTAAAGTCATTCAGGGCCGGTTCGGTCGCCTTAGATTTACGAATTTCGAGGGTATACGTCGGTTGAAATCCCGTGACATTTCAACGATATCAAATAATCCTGCACAGCCTGACGAACGCATTCCTCTTGCCCCTATCGTCCACGATTTAGGCATACTGCGAGACTTCTGGGACAGTCTGTACGAACGCGGGAACCGCGATAACCGCCGTTAACGACTGCGCCGAGTAATAGTATCGAGGACTTCACGTAACGGCAGAAAATTATTAGAAGTTATTACAGAACAATGCCGCCCCGAGGGCAATAGTCGACTCGTTCGGAAATTAATTTCTTACAGCCCGACGAGAGGTCGATGCACGGTATTTTACAATATAATTATAAATCGGTCCGACACAACGACTACGACTTAGATTACGTTAGCGGGCAATTATTTACTGTGAATTGAGATTAAAAAGTGTAAAATAATGGAGAGATCATTAATCAATGGCTGGCGATAATCTGATCGTCCAAATACAATAAAAATCATCTCATATATTATAGAAGAGTTCCACGTTAGAATTCTCAGGACGTTTCTATATCCGAAAATCTGACGCGAATTTCCACTTTTAATATTCTAATGGCCCAAGTGCATTTCGTGGTCATTTTAATGTCCGCGTACATATTTAAAATCCCCAAGTCACACAGTCTGAGCTTCAATATGATACTTTGCGCGATAATAATATCACTTTGTAGAACAATTGCGATCGTCAAATACTCGCTAAATAAGCGCAACGAACTTCCGATTTAATTCGCGGGGCGCGCGCAGAATGAGAGAAAAGCTGATCGCCACAAGTGCAAAAAAGTTTGACCGCGGGAAAGTTAGTTTTCCAACGTACATCCGTCGTAATAAAATTGAATCTCTCGAACTGAGGTAGAGAGATAAAAAAAGAGAGAGAGAGAGAGAGAGAGAGAGAGAGATATTATAACCGCCAGTCTGTCTGCGGTAATCTCACTCGATTTCCACAGTGGGCGGAGAAAACTCGTCGTTGCTTCCTCACTCGAAAACTATCGCGTAAAAAGAAATCGAAAAAAAAAAATACAAGATCGCTCGTGCGTTCGCCGCGGCCTTAATTTTCATCGGCAAAATTTTCCCGCTTCACGCTGCTTCCCGAAGGCTTTTCCCGAACCGTTTAAATCGCAATTTCGCGTCGGACGAATACTTGTCAGTTTTTCGCTTCGGATAACTCCCGAGAAACTGCTGCGCCGCTTTGGAGAAACGATCCACGGAGCTCGCGCGGGCACCGACAAAAATTATTCTTTCCCAACATGAGGTGAAGCGCAAATATTTATCGCTCCTACGAGCATCGAAGAAGACTCGAGTCGTTAGATGCGTTCTTTTCGTCGACACATTTTTACACTTTCTCCGCGTAAAACGAGACAAGTGTACGGGATAAGAAATAGCAGAGAAAGACAACAAAGTGCGGTTAAAAGGAGCAAGCCCGGCGTCGACAGTGAGACTGGGCCGGGGGGCTGGGCGCGACTGGGAAAAACGTTAAGGGTTTCGTTGGCTCTCAACGTCGGGTTGGATTTTTTCGTTGTTTCGCGTGCGCGCCCCTGACGCTATCGTATCCATTTGGAAATGTAAATTCAACTGCAACGGCCAGCCAGCCCCGGTTTTTTTATTTCCGACCGATAATAACGGATCTCACTCGCGAAATTAGAAAATAAACGGCACACACTGGGCTCGCACCTCCTCCTCGTCTTTCCATCTTTCGCGCGCGTAATCAAGCTACTAAGCAAGTTGTATATTATGCTAAACCTGTACGATCGCACGCGCAAGTGTACGATTGTTCACCGGCTGAAAAAAATTCGATGTTTACGCTTCCTTCGAACACGTTCCAGTGGAGAAAGTTTTCGCCTCGTTAAGGTAATTTAATTAACGCGCGATCGATACTCCATTCACTGATGTCCGACGAAGAGAAAAGAAAAATGCCCGCGCGAACTTTCGCCATGCAAGACGAAAAGGAAGATCTTTTTCGATACAGATGCTCCTTCGCACACGTTCGAAATGCCCGAGCACGCGTCAGTTCGAATATCCTCCGGCAACATTGACGGTGCAGGCAAAATAGAGAGAAGATAAAAGAGCAGATAGAGTCGGCCTGATATTAAACTCCTATTCTATTTTCGACGTTATAAAATGTAAAGAAATGTATTTCGCGCCAACCATCGGCGTTTCCGAGCTGCGCGTTTAAAGACTTTTACTCTATGATTTATATAGACCTATTGAAATATTCGTACAGGCCAGTAAACTCTCCAAACAAGAAGAGTAAATCTTGAGAAGTCATTAAATAAATATTACTGTATTTTGTGCTATGATAATTAATTAAACTTTATTAATACTTATGTCCGTCGTTCCAATAACGTTAATAATTAAAACGTTGATATTTTTTCGCAATAAATTTAGAATAAAATATTTAGACACTAACACCCTGTCACGGCTCTTACGTCCTTTATTCCTTCAAATTTGTGTCCATCACATTTGGGCCATACGAATTTTATTAATTTGTCAATAATTATTTTAATTATCAACGAAAAAATTAGACTACAGATGACATCAACAGTATTCTCGTTATTTATAAGATGCACAGATAAAAAGTTCCATTTGTGGTAATTTCAAGAAACACCGGTGCAATAAGCAAAGATTTGCACTCGCTGAAACTATACCTAGGTCTCTAGGTAGAAGCGGCGATGTGGAACCGCGCAAAAGCGTAAGACGTAGAGGGGAGCCAAAGGGTAACAAAGGGATGAAAGGGTAGCACAGTTACGAGCAAGGGTTTACCGCGGGTTAAAGCCGTGTCCGCAGGAGCCTTTCTTCGATCGCCGCGGGAGTCTGCATTGCGCGCGCGACGGCCGCTGGCGCTGATAAGACCAGAAGGACCAACTTCCTTGGCCAGCATCGTAAATTAACTGCCAGTCGTTCCCCGACAACTTCAATGAGCAGACGCCGAGGGCCGAGAAAGATTGATCCTCGACCTGACAGCGCGCCGTCCAACGCTGAAGCGCTCTTACGTGAAAACGCGTATCAAAGAGGCGGATTTCAGGGATTCTCGGCATCCTCAGCGACAGTTACCGATGTTCGCATAAAGAATTTACACGTAAATCGCTGATACAGATACGACTGTTCTAAATCTCGACTCTGACTCTATGCGCTAGAAACTATTCATGTATCTATTAACGTTACTTGATCTCTCTCTCTCTCTCTCTCTGAAATAATTACATCTATCGGACAAATATAATTTCTCAGAGACGCTGAATTATAAAAAAAAAGCAATCGCATTTATTTGTCACCAACCAACACTTTATCCAATAGTTTGTTTAAATTGTTTTTATTTTTCTCTCTGTACCGCTTCATTAATTGCATTTAATAAGCTCGAAATTTCGCACGTTCCACTGGAATCGTCCCACGTATATATATGTATATATATATACAAAAAGATATAATTTATTTCCGCGAATAAAAGGTACGTAGTACGTTATCTCACGCCCTCGACGTAAAATAAATCCCGAGATATACAGCGTTTGGCGTATATTTCCCCAAGAATCCACCGTATACTGATGTCCTTATCGCATTGCTGCACGCTTTACCGTAGGTTGAATTTATTTAACAATGCGACACAAGACGCAAATTATAAAATAGTCAGTCGTCCTTATCGCGTCTATGCACGCTTTACACGATGCAGCTTAACGATGCGAAGCATTTAACAATGCGAAACAAGGTATACTCTCAAGTAGTTACTGTAGTTTGGCATTTGCGGTTGTTCCGGTCGAATCTCTCTCTCTCCTCTCTCTCTCTCTCTCTCTCTCTCTCTCTCTCTCTCTCTCTCTCTCTCTCTCTCTCTCTCTC
>NW_011967137.1:291033-292454 GCF_000949405.1 Vollenhovia emeryi
CTCTCTCCTCTCTCTCTCTCTCTCTCTCTCTCTCTCTCTCTCTCTCTCTCTCTCTCTCTCTCTCTCTCTCTCTCTCTCTCTCTCTCTCTCTCTCAGTATATTCCCCTCCCTTTGTCGCATGAAAAATTTTATTATTAATTATCGTTAGGGCCGATTCTCCGCAGGTATAATCTCATATTTGTAATGAGAAAAAATGCAACTATGAGTTTTTAAGTACCAAACACAAAATGTATCTGATATAAATTAATCAACTTTCTTATGTGAATTACATTATTCATGGGCAACACAGTAACCAATATTTTTTTCAACCGCGACAAGAACTGCTGCAATGCAATAATTAATCTTTTCTTACGGGATGTTGTATGCGAAAGCATTAAAAGTCACTACTCAGATAAAATGACCCTGCAATTATTTTATCTGCAGTAGAAATAAAAAAAACATATACATCCGACACGCGAAAGTTTATGTATGCGAAATGCTTTCTGTGCAAGAAGCAGTGACTGAATCGAGTTTTTGAACGACCATTTCTTTCGTTCTTAAATCAAATATATGCATAAAATTATGCAATTTTTAATCTGGAGAATGAAATTTATGTCAAACAAAATTTTTAATAAAACTCCCGGAACTCATTTAAAAAATCTTTATCTATGAGCAATTAAGTTAAGAATATGTTAGAGAAAATTTAGCAAAGTTCAATAATTTCCAATTTTTATTTCCGCTGTGTTGCCTGTTAAACACTGTAAAAGTTCATGTTTACGAAAAATGCAGATTTCCGCTACAGATATAATACCTTAAATTAAAAGTTTCAAGCGGCATCTATAAACTTTCGATGAAATCCCGAAAAAAAATTAAGAAACTAAGTCGATTAATCAAAGAAAAACGACGAGCGCCGGTAGAGGCTGGGTAGGCGAGAAAACGTTGAAAGAGAACGAGCTTCTTCGTCGTCGTCGTCGTTTCGACCTCGGGGATTCCCTGAGTGAGTTTGATTCACGATGCACCGACGCGGAATACAAACGATGATTTACGAGGGTCTCGGTTTACCCTGCATCGAGTTTGCGGCTGACGACAACGACGTCGACGACGACTACCGGCGCGTACCTAGCTACTTTCAAAGGCTCTTTACTCTTTACTCCGAGTACACTAAGGTGCTCTGCACTTACCACTCGCTTACCATCGAGATAAGTAGCCGTGCACGCTACCCTAGTCGCGATTCCAACCTCCTCTCCGCAGAAAAAAAACTCAAACCGCTGGAGAGAGAGAGAGAGAGAGAGAGAGAGAGAGAGAGAGAGAGAGAGAGAGAGGGGGGGGGCGAGCGCTATCGACAGCGGTGTCGAAATACGACGATGACAAATTTCAACGGGAACATTCGCGACGGCGCGACCCATCGCGGTTATTCGCACGTGGGCGAATTTCCAGCCCCC
>NW_011967137.1:292583-331225 GCF_000949405.1 Vollenhovia emeryi
GTGTTTCTTTCCTCGTGCCGCTTGCCCGACAGACAAATCATCGCGAAATGTGATATTTTTCTTTCGCGAAATGTCGAAAATAATAAGGATAAGTGTCCGAACGCGCCCTCTTCTTTTTTATATCCATCTCTCTATACCGCGAACGTAAAACGTGCTATGTAATTTTTCAAACCCCCCCCCCCCCTCCCCCGAAGCAAATCTTACCCAAAATAGAATTTATTTTGAATACATTTTTATATTTGAAGTAGGTTATCAAAAATTGTATATTTGCGCCAGTCTTGTTTAAATTTCAAATATTTCTTTGTTTAAAACAATTTTTTTTTAATATTTAGTGTTAAGTTATGTGCGTTTGCAGATAACTTGAAAAGGGTCCAAATCCGGGACCGAAACGTCGTTTGTTTTTTAAATAAAAAACATTGGCCAGTGTAGGTCGTTTTTGAAAAGCTACATATCATTGTTCAAATATTTCAACATTAAAAAAACATCCCTCGATTTAATTCTGTCAAATTTTGCAGTATCACATTCCGTTTTAATTGACGGAGTACTTTGCACGAATAGTGAACGTTGCCTCAAAAAATCCGATTACTAATTGACACTTCCAAACGGCTACTCAAATTGTCTATCCTGCGTTACTTCCTTTCGCAAATTTATTTAATCGCTCGCATTTTGGGCCTCAAAATAAGTGAATTAAACGAAGCTACGGAGCATAAATAAAAATGACACGAGAACGTAGTTTCCAGACCAAAGTGCACACATTAAACGGGGCTCTTATTCTCGTCGTATATACGTTACCTGGGATGGGAGCGGACGAGAGCACGGTGAAAAAAATTGTTCCAACGGACAGAACAATTCGATTATCGGCGTAATCGAATCGGTCGTTGATTGACCGTGAGTATAGAGCCGTTCCGCCGGAAGAACGCGTTGGCTATAATTAAAACTGTAACGCGTGTATGTGAGTCGGAGCGAGGCGAGGCGAGGCGAGGCGCGTCGGTGTTCCGTTTCGGAAAATGTAACAGTGCGTTTTTACATCGCTTAATCGTACTCGGCACGCTCGATTACTTGCACGCGCACGTTTCAATAAACCTTCGTCATTGCAGGGACGCGTGCACCTCTCCAGTCGTTGTCAATATGCGATTAATTGGAGCGCGCGCGCACGGGCATCGGCTAATTTATACGCGGGAGACGATGCGCAAAAATTAATATCGCCCGTACCGCCACATTGACACCGGAAAACAATAATGAATTTAGCGCGACGCGCGGACGTGAATTTATCGAGATCAAAATTAGCAGTCGTGTTAAATAAACGGCGGCCATTGTTACGCCATTTGAGAAATATCGCGACTATTTAAAGTTCAACCCATTCGCCAGCGACGTCATGCCGATGTATTCTTTTTTTTTTGCATGCTTCGCACTTCGCATTTAAAAGCAACAATATTCTGATTAATATATTAACAACGTTAATCTGTCATTCTCTGTAACAAAGCCCGCAACAATTTCTCTTTCGATATTTTTGTTTGGCACCGCAAATAATATCAACCATCACTATGCGATATTGAATAAAATATCGTCAAAATAATTCGTGAAATTTGATTCTTTTATCTGCAATTTTCCCTCCTACGATTGGTAGAAATAAAATATTGCGTTGCCTGAAAACGGAAACAATCAATCCAAACGGGGATTATCCTATTTGTAAGCTGATAAATCTAAACTGACAAAACGATTGTACCGTGTTGTATATATTAACTATTCTCTTGCCTCAAGAGACGCGAAAATTAAGTGTAAGACATTAACGCGCGCATTCGCGCGTACACTGAAATTTGCGGGGTTGGCCAATGCCGAGAGAATTTCCAGGGACAAGATGTCTGCATTTGATCTCGCAGAGTGTTTGCACGATCCTGAATTCGCCCCGTCTCGTAAAGGGTTGGCAAATCGGTTTTCGGCCGTACACCCGCTCCTCGCACGTGTACGAACGTGCCCGTGTGAATATAAACGCATGCAAAATAGGTTCGGCGGATTCTTATTGGAGAAAAATTCTCGGTTTTCTCTCATGCGGGGGACATTACGCGCTTATAGCGTGCAACGATATACTTTATAATCATTCCGAGCGATTTATCGCGGTGCATTTAATTGTGAACCGCGCTCCGACGCGAAAAATGCGCCGGGGAGAATTCAATAATGCAATCGCGAACACGTGCCACACGCTGCAAGAAAGATAGGAATAATAATGAGAAACGATTCGCTTTTTGCAGCTCGTCCACCTTTCTCTGTTTCTGTGACAAGAACCTTGCAATTTATCTTGTTCCATGTCGATCTCGTGTATTTTATTTTGCGCTAACTATTGCATCTCCATTATCTCGAACAAAGAAGGATATTTCTTTCGCGCGCGTATCCATAATATCAAAATGTAATCTTCATTTCGAATTGTGTTTTTACTAATTTGTCCTTTACCGGCTGGGAAATAATACAATTCTTTCTAAATTTTGAGATAAAGCATAAACTTTAGCTCTCGCCACATTTGTGTCAAATATGTATGGGATCTCGACTTTATTTCTCGTCATTATTTTTAAATTAAGTTGCAGCTTGCTTTCATTCTTCCTTAAATATCTGTTGCACTATCACTTGCAAAACCATATGTAATTAATATACAAATGTATATATGAATGTCCACAGATGTATTTCGCTTGGGTTTATGGGTTCGTTAAGCTCAAATAATTATGCAAATTAATTCCTATGAAATATTACGTGTGATTCTACGGATATTTCGTTACATCTCAATATTTTCTTACATTCCTATATTTTGTAACGGCAGACAGATAAGTTACACAGTAAATTTACTTATTCTCTCGTAAGAGATTTAATCGATAAAAATATTTGCAGGGGGGTTTACAGATTAAATTACGTTATTCCCAAATTGAATGCCAGAAGTGGTGATCTTTCTGCATAGACTTTTTATCAATTATACCCGATCAATGCTTTGAATAGGCGAGGCTTTGTAAAGCGTGTGAATACAAGATTACTTCAATTTCTGTTATTCACCTACGATCGAAATTACGTCGATTTCTGCCAATACAGCACTCGCCATTCGAATTATGATATATTCCCTGTCGTGAGCAAGATTCCGCAGAAAATGCTGACGATTGTTAATTCTTTAACACACCTATCGTCGACTAAAATTTATATCACATTAATAAAATATATATTTCAGTTAGTATACATCAAATTTTATTTCATTTAAATTTGCAGTGTAAATGTTTTTTTTTTCAAAATAAAAATTCCATTTTGTCACATATCAGATTGACTTTTATTTCACTTTTTTTTTCATTTTTAGAATGTTGGACTCGATCATAATAACTACTAAAAAGTAATTGAAAAAGGCCTCGTATCTCTACAATACTTTTTTAAATTTAAAATTGCAGTCTGTTTTTCTGTTGTAATATTCGGTGTAATATTTATATAATTAAAGCACATGCGCGAAAATAAACACATATACCCATCCCATAATTAGGAAGATGTATATCGCACGTATCGAATTTGACGGAAATGGGACAGTGAATTTTATCCGTCGTACAATGTATAGAAAGTTTGCTGCATATTTTAATGGGTCAGCGCATTGTGCAAATTCGTAGTCTGAAAAACCGGAACCGTAAAGTTCCCGCGTCAATGACAAAGGATTACAATAATACCTCGCGGAAAGTTGACTGAATGAAACCGGGAAACGATGGCGCGCGCGTGCTCCGTCAGGCGAATTATTTCTGATAAATTCAAAATTATTACCACGGTTGCTTTGTGGAAATAAACTATGTCACGCGTCTCATATTATTACGGCATAAATAGGTAATGCATTATATTAAACCATTTTGAGAGAAATCGCCGATTGAGTTAAAAACTTACACACCTGCCAAAGCAATTAAAGTACTATCAAGAAAGAAATCACATAAATATTATACATTTGAATTGTATTAAGCAATTAAGTTTTTAAAAAATAATTAATGATACATTTTTAAATCTTGCACGATCGCAGAACGAATAAGCAGAACCTAGTTTCTACAAATCAATAAAATAGAAAGATTTGTGAAGCTTACTCTCTCTCTCTCTACTGTCAGATATTATATACAAAAGTAGAATACGATCTTGCAAATGAGCCGTGTTGACCTGATTTGGCAAAGCCAAGTAATAGGTACATGTTATATTGAGTTCATATACCATATATCGGCGTAACAAGAGATTGTGGTAAGATAATAAGGAATCGATGTTGAAAGAGGCGTGTTATCGAGAGTCGAGTGTATGCAATAAAATGACGGTAAAAAATCGAGTGGAATAATGTAGTCTTTTCGGGATTTCGCTCGAATTTATAGTCTAATTCCAATTAATATCGCTATAAATATTAGTCGCATCTCTCTGCTGCAATTAGTGGACCAACAAGTAGAGTACAACTGCAACTTGAGGTCAAAATTAGCTCCTGCATTACGCAAATATTTTCATATACCTTTGCCTTGTCCGGTAAATAGCATTTTTTTCTCGTTTTGCCAGAAACTAAACTTCCTCCGCCGGCTAAAACGCACAAAAGAATCGCCGACCCTTTTTTCGCTAGAATAATATCATGACTAAAATAACTACTGCGACTCTAATTAAATATCACCTGCGGTCTGCGGGTTATTTAATTAGAGCGCGTGTGGATTAGAGCGTAAATATGCAAGCAACGTGGCTAAAAAGCCTCAGAGGATTTGCTTTCGGCAATTTCGCTAAAAAAAAACAATACTTGAGTTTTCTAAACAAAAATGTGACTCAATAATGAGGGCTTCTCGAATAGTTTACAGGAATATTAACTTCACATTTTTAATGAAACACACTGTTAATTAAATGCTTTCTTCGTACATTATATATTTTAATAAAAAAATGTTGAATTAAAAATTCATTAACAAAAGGACTGAACAATATATTATTCAAAATACTAATTTGAATATTAATGTTTCAGTCAATAATATTAACAAAGAAATCAGTATCATTTAGAAATATTATTGGTAATCCGTGCAAAATGTACTGACATAATGTTAATTTAAAAAATGTACCTACAAATATGTTTAGAAAAATAAAAATCATTAAATCAAATTTAATTGTCCGACAATATCTATTCATATCAAGAGCAAAAGAATCCGATATTGTTTTAAGCGATTAACGATAGTTATGTAAAATATTTATGTTCTTAATCGGCCAAAAACATGGAAAAGATTTGTTGAAAAAAATTCAAATAGTCTCTTAATGATAAAAATTCTTCATCATCTGCTTTAATATGCTCTTTCATCAGTAATATTTCATAAAGCAGTGTTAAAGAGAATTTTTTATCGGGGCTCTTCAAATGTGATTTTAATGAATAAGAGAGTTATCAGATGTCTTGGACTCGAATTTCCCCGAGTTATCTTTTGCCCAATGCTTATATAACACGTTTCCCAGCATCAACTTTGCTCGATGGAAATGAGCTCACATATGTACTCAGGATAAGCGTTACGCGATCTCTCGAGAGGGATTTCTGTTCCTAGGAAGATCGATCGAGCTTCGGACGTACCGTTCGTCTACACGTATGTATTTGTTTGTGGGCGTGCGGCAAAGGGAGGCAGTAGGAAAGAAGTCTTTGACGAGATGGCTTTCCCGATGAAGCTTTTTGCTGGGAGTCTTCAACGTTCGCCAGCTTTTGCCCCCGCAAATGCTAGGCGTATAGTCGCCAGACGACATTTTCACGTTGTTTGCGAGGGAAAAAGCGGCGGAGTGACGTAAGCTTTTCGATTTGCAAGCCGTATAAGTCGAAATTCACAGCTCCTACGGCTGCGTTCACTTAAGGCTCGCCAACAAATGCATCCACTTAATTAAACGTAATGCTTAGGTTCTGGTAGAACGCACAGATCTATTTTGACATCTGTCAAAGTTTAAATTTCATCTAATATTTTACGACAAATCTGATATTTTATGAGTTTCCTCGTTACGAAGCGGCGTAACTCTTATTCCGGTCGAAATATAAATCGCAGATATAAATTAAAGACGCAACCTCGACAACTTATTTACATACGTAGAAATATGATGAAGCTGCAAGTTACATTACACGTTACGTCAAAGTTATCGAGTTAAAGCAAGTTACATCAAATGTGGAACGCCCTTCCGTACCGTTTGCATCATCAAGATAAATCCACTAGAAAAGCTACCTACGGTATCGATCTTCGTTTGATGGAGCAGAAAATGACACTATCGTTCTTTCGGCGCGGCATCGTGTAACGAAACAGTGACTCGCGTAACGCGATAACAGCGGGTCCCCCCCCCCCCTCATCTTAAACGCGCGTTTCATCCCCGTGATGTTGGAACACAATCGCCGCTCAAATAATCGACAATACCGATCGCATTATTTCTCCTCACGTCCGTTGTATAAAGTAGCGTCCAAGTTTAATCGAAAAATTACAAGAGGACGAGAACGGCGACGAGTTTTTCCGTGAGGAGAGGACCAGCCGGAGGATTGCCGTCTCGGGTAATGAAGTTGCAAATCGAAGAACGGGGTGGTGGGCGAGCGGAAAACCTCCGAGGAGAGCCAAGTAAAAGTTCCGAGCTCACGCGGGGTAGCGAGCACTGTTAAGTTTCTGCTTTGCATATCCCGCTTTGAATGGCCACCGTCGTAATAATTCGCCGCGCCGCAAAATTCGCCAATGGGTTTCGCGCGAAACTGCGCCGCGATACACACTTTCGTATTATTTGCCCACAGTTTCGCGTTATTTGACGGTCGTGGCTGCAGTTCCCCGTAGCGTACAGCCCGCGGTTTAAGAAACCCTCTGCGCTACGGACGTAATCGCGAATCTAACAAGAGCGTTCCGCTCCAAAGTTTGCGCTATTTTTATTATCGGTGAAAAGCTGGGAAAATTTATGGCCGTACGCATTTCGGGAAAATTATCGCTGAATTTATTACCGACGTTTAACATCGCCGTTCATTTCGTTTATTTAGTTATTTATTGTACGTATTGTTATCGTAACTACTTTCATGATTAATGCAAATGGCTCATTGTTCCTGTATTTACATATTTTATGGCTAGGACCTTTGTCTCTTGGAAATAACACCTAAAAATTCGAATGAATAATGTGTATCGAATGCACTGAATACAATAAGTAATATAATTGATTGCGAAGAGACTGTCGTAATAGATCACTAGAGAATCGTAGAAATGAACACGTTATTATTCTAATTATCTGCGACAATGATTCCAACAATAAAAATTAATAGTTAAATAACGAGCAGATTTAAACGAGAACGCCTCAGCAAGATCTATATGCAAGCAATATAAAGATTTAAGAAGGCCTTAAATATGATAATCAGTTCGACCGATCTCCGAACTAATTTTAGTAATTTTTCGCGTCCATTCCAAATACATTAGCCAAGATTATGCCAGGGTACTTGGCTATTCTCCAAAGAAAAGTTCTTATGGCGCACAAACCTCTGAGAATCTTTAATTATTTAAAGACATCTGCCAGACGAATTCATTAACTCAACAGAACTGTCCCAGAAACTATAATCTCCCTTTTAATATTCGAGTTATTTAAACATCTGAATTCCCGGCGTATATAGTTTGTGCATATACATTAAATTAGTAAAATGGAAAATATTTAAGTCTTTAAACCACCCGTATTGGCTCGGCGAGAGAGCGGCCGAGAAAACGAGAAGCTACAAAAAAAACAATACTGCTGCTCGTCGATTTTTCCGCGCTATCACCGTAATAAAAATCCGGAAAGTCGGCTCTCCCGCGCCACTGTCATTCGAGTCTCCGTAAAATGCAGCTTCGAAATTAACGTCTTCGTAAATTACACTGTTTACGATCTTTGGGCGAATTTATCCCCCGGTGTCGGCTCCAAAGGGCTGCCGCGCCGCTACGCTGCCGGCCGCGCCGTCACGGCGTAACGTTATTTAAATCGTCGCCACGCCGACTAATCAACTTGTTAACTTCGTTGAGCACCCTCCGCGCGGAATGTTGCGTAATCTATCATAATACCCCCGCGTCTGGCCGGAATATAAACTTTTCGGCCATACATCACTCCCGGTTATTAACGTTTCGCGCTGCAAGCGACGTTGTGGCGCGCGATATTTGTTTCCCTTGACCGGAAGTGCGAGCCGGTCCGTCGCGGCGGTTCATTTAATCGGCAAAGGCCGCGGCGCTGTCGCGAGAAACACCTCCGGTATAGCCGCGAAATAATAAATTGCTTTTTAAACTGTGCACTTTATTAAAATTTAATTAAACTGGGAAACACCGGTTTAAAACGCGCGGGCTTCTCGCGCGCGATATTCGCGACCTGCGAAAACATCGCAGAAACGGGACGCGGTGTTTTCTTCGCGGGCGAAAGGAGCGCAAACAAGATGTCTCGTTTTCGCACCGAATCGAAACAAACAGAATATTTTTCGATTTCGCTCCCCTGTCGGGCGCAAATATTGATCACGCGAGAATCTTTTCGACGATGCGAAGTTACTTCGTTGACCCGATCGTCGAAAATTTCCCCGGGCCCGGGCACGTCGGCCGCATTGTTCTTCAGGCACGTACAATCCGTTAGAATTTCGAATCTGGACAATACGGCTTAAAGCGCAATACGGGCGGAAACGAAGGAAGGGGCGCGGCTATATCGGCCACCCCGTCGTTGTCGTTGTCGTCGTCATCGCCATTACGCCATATCGGCGTTCCAATTAAGCTGCACCATTTATCTGGCATATCTATTTCCGTAAACGCGGTCAGATAACGTCGAATGTCGATCCGTCAGTTCATCAGCAACGTACATCGGACACGTTTGACGATTATTCAGCGTTTTCCGCTAACACGGAATGGGGGAAAATCCGCCGGCTTCTCGCCGGCCCTTTTCCAAAAGCTCGATTTCCCGAACGATTTCCGAAGTTTGCAATTTTAACACCGAGTTCCCGATAAAAATTCAGACGCGAACGGAAAACACGTTTGATAGTCGACCGACGCTTCCTTCGGGATTCGCGAAAATTTGCGCGGCACGAAACTGCATCGGGTATGACAATGGCACTTGCTTAATTACGAATGCCCAAGGTACCAGCTCTCCCGGATTAAGCCCGTGGCGCGGCGTCGTGTGCCGCGAAAGCTTCGTACTTGGCGCTTCCGCGGGATTACCGCGAGCGTGCGCGGATAAAGCGAGTGGTGTCCGATATGAATCACGAACGTGTTAAAATCGCAGGTAATTACGCAAACACGAATACAAGATGTCCAGATGCTATCGCGCGGCTTCTCGTGGCTGTTAAGACAGGCCGCGGGAACGCGTGCGTGACTCTCGCGATGTTTAACACAAGAAAAGTTGACCCTGAAGCGCGCGATAATCTCTACCGCCGTAACGAGTAACGCTGTCTCGTGCTTTGTCCCAAATTGTTATGCAGGATTCTTCAAATTTAAAAAGGGTGGTTTGGCAAGAACGAGTTAGATTTAATTCGAGCTTTGATATAAAATAATAGATACAACTCTCAAGTAGTCTCTCGGTACCCTAGAGGAAAAAAATTTCTATGAATAACTACAAAAATTTACTTGAAATTGAAATTTGTAGAAATTTTTATATCCTCGTTGAATTTACTTTTTTTTGTAAAAATATCTACGAAATAGTACCATAAATTACAATGTTCTCAAATCAAGAAATTATTGCGAGCATTTCACAAAAATGTGTAATTTTGTAAAAATTAGTGCAAAACTTTACTAGTTTTAACAATTGGAGGAACAACAAAATCTTAAAGAATTGAAACATCTGCTTACTTGCAGAACATTACAAAAATTAACAAAAGTGTTCCAACTCTAACATTTTCATGTTGATTTTTATAACACTTTTTAATTTACGTAGAATTTCTTAGATTCTGGTAGTTATATAATATTTTATAGTTTTTTTAGTATATTTTATTTTCTCCTTGTATACAATTTTGTAGAATTATTTCCGGCAGGGAACTCGCGGAACTCTTGGCGCGATTCTCTCTCTCTTTCTCGCACGTCTTATCTCTTTCGTCTCTCGCACCCGGCTCTCCCCTGGCCCCTCTCGTCCAAATGCCAACCGTAGCTGGCCGATGTCACGCGAGCGACGAACGGTTGTCAAACTTAACACCCTACAGTTGTGTAATGCAGATGTATTCCGTTCGAGTAAGCTTTCATATGACAGATATAATAAACGCGTATCTAACACCGCCTGTACCGACGAATTATCCGGAAAAAATTATTCGATTGAAAAACTACAATTAAATAATAATCTTGCGGAGTTCTACATAACCGCAAGATATCTCCGAAATTAATAAGACAACTAGTCTTCATTAGAAAGCTGAACAAATAGTACCACACGGGGAGAAAATGCTGCATTGAATTAAATAAAAATAAAGCTTGAATTAAACGTTGATGTCACAGGCTGCCACAAACACAAATTCGCTCGATTGTATTTGCTATTGATTTTAATTTTATATAAGCATTGAACTAAAATCCAGATTATTAAGGCAACCGTCTGGTGTTCCTCATTCATCGACACCGGTGTTGTTTCAACCAATTTATTTCAATTGCACTGATATTGTTGATACGACATAATTTTTTTCCGTGCAGGATCATTAAAAGTCGAGTAATTTTCGATATCGTTATCTTGATATAATGATTCTAAAATTACCCACATAGTTTTCCTCGAGCGAGTAACGAGTTCTTTTCTGTTCGAGAATCCTTGACCAAAAGGAAGCGAGGAACGCTAGCGAGACGCAAATAAGCTTGACAAGAGGGAAGAGCCATCAAAGTTTCACGGTCCGCGCATCTCGATAACATATTGAATACTCTCGCGAGATACATTTCCCAAATTATCTGTATCACTCTCTGTCTAACGAATACAGCTGACAAATTGTCCTCCATTCCGAGTTCCTGACTGACAGGGAACCAGGGTGGATCGCAATCAGAATGTAAATAGCTTCGATAATACTCTCGTGTATCATCGAAATGATTTCGATACCCGACGTACAACAGTCTGAAGTGCCATTTCTTAGTTCTAAGCATCTTTCGCGAAAAATACACCGGTGTATAACAAAAACGCAAAGACGTACAAGCGGTGTCTCTATACTTGTTATATCTGGTCGATATTTCTATTTGTTATTCTTCAGTGACAAGACAAATATCATTTACCCGTTATGAATGTAATTTTCCGAGATATTCGATCCCGGCTGCTATTGTGTCAGATATTCCTTTGAATCGCCAACGTCCGGCGACCGACCGCCCATCGAAGCCCTTGACCGAAAGGAAGCGTGGGAGGATCGCGATAACCTACTTCTTCTATGTTAAGTGGCTCGCGCGTTCGACAGACGCGCGTATTTCCCGAGGAAATTCTTGGCGAACAAGCTTCGCGATCGCGTCAAGCTTGTCGACTCTGAGGAAAACGTACAAAACGGAGGCGACGGCGGCGGTCTACGGGCAGATATACAGGCGAGCGGGAGACAAGACACCAGGGCGATCCAATACAAAGGGAGACGGAGTAGGAGGGCGGCAGCCGAGCAAGAAGTTTCCTTGCTCGCTTTTGAGGTTGGCGGGTTGCGAATAACGTGACAACCGATATCGAACTACAGCTCTTTTCTTAGAGGGATCTCGCGAATGTCTCCGTGTACGTTCGCGGCGCTGGCCAGTGTCTCGAGTACAGTGGTCGGCGTAAATATTTGAAATACCTGCGAGATACCGCTTTCTCTTAAATATCGAAATAAATTCTTCGAGATATTTAGGTATTTTCTAGCCCCCCCGACAATTCAATCAATCCTTCTACATTTCTCAGAATATGTACCTATGTACTTCATGAATCTCACAATCGATCGCGGTAATGTTTTTTTAGGGAGAGAGGGTGCATTTTAACTGTTATTTTATCACGTTTAAATGCATTTATAGGATACCCTTTCGCGCCACACGCACCAGTTAGACACATATGTAAATGTTCACATGATTGCGTTATGCGGATATGTAGGTCGAATAAAATTGATTGCGAAGATCAAATCGTGGTAATATTCAAATATCCGAATACAGAATTCGAAATCACTTTACAACCATAACAGGCGCACTGGCGTATGTGGGATGAGCGATAGCGGAACGGAGCGCGTCTCTAAATTGGCTGCGCTCGGTTATCAGTAAATTAGCATTTTGCGAGGAATTATCGATAAACTCGCCCACTCGGTACGGGACGAGCCGCGAAACTCGGGCGTCCAATTAGCGTGCTACCAAAAATGATTGGTGCATGATTTGTTGGTCTCCGGCGGGAATTCACCGCGAGCTATCACGGTCGAGCATTGTAATTGCAATTATGGGATACAAAGATCACGTAAGAATAGATTGGGCCGGAATACGTACTATCTGAGCGCGTAAGTTCGATCCCATGCAATCCCTCGCAAAATTAATAACTCGTCCATTTTCACGACGGCGTCGACTCACCTGAAACAGAAAGATAACGCCGCAAGATTAATTATGTGGCCTGGCATCGGCGAGGGCGGCTGTTATCGCCGGATTACCAATTTATTCACCCAAAGAAAAATACTCTACCGTTGAGTGGATTCCTCTTGATTTTAGAGGATCGTTTTATTTTCATAGGGAAATCCTAGGGAAATCAAGAGGGAACCGCTCAACAACAGAATATATTCTTTGTGTGATCGGATTTTTTTTTCAGTGTTCGCAATCAATTACCGCGACTTATCGCGCGAGTGTGATCCGGCGGTCGCGTTCTTCGGGGAGAGCGCGAACGCCTCCCTGGCCAAGATCAGATATTCGCAATTTCTTCAACCTTACGTTAACTTACGTTAACGCTTACGTAACAGACGTTGACGCGGCCGCCGCGCAGATTTATCGCATTTAAATTTAAACGTTTTTATTTGCACCGCAGATAAAATTCTTATACAATTTTAGCGAGTGATACCGAACGCAACCGGCAGCTTCCATTTCCGGTTCCGTCGCGTATCGATTATATTAATATGAAATACAAACGTCGGTCGACACATACGTGCGCCGTGAATTTTTATAAAATTCTCAAAAAAAAAGACCTCTATCACGAACGCACCGAATTCGGATCACTTGGTACAAATTTCGCGGGAAAATATTGCGCGTAAATAATTTCCCGCGAAAACATCAACTGCTACTTCGCTTATTGTCGTTGTGATGCTCTGGTTACACGGAAACACGATTGCAAGGCGCGATCGATACCGGAACAGGGGGGGGCCTTGTAAAACGCGCATCTGTATTGAAACGTCGAATGAATTTTTCATCGTGCGCGCGATGTAATAAATATCCACTCAATAACGATGAATACACTCTCCTCGCGGCGCGAACGCGAATGGATTGTCCCGACCTGCCGGAGGAGGCATTACATTTGCGTCCCGCGTTACCGCGGCGGGGTACGTGGGGTGTAAGCGCGGGTAATACATAATTACGGCACGCGGCAAATATATCATTACGTTCTATAAATCCAAACGCCGCCGCCAGCAGAAAGCGCGGATATTAATCGCGAGGCGGCGGCGCGCCGCGTTTGCTTTGCCGCGCAGGTGATCGTTAATATTACCGCACGGTAGGCACGCACACGCACACGCACGTGCGCGCATTCTGCGTGCGCGGCTCGTGACAAACATAAATATGGCCACAAAGTCGGCGTGGCCGGCTAACGATGCAGCATCCCCCGGAGATATGGACAAATTCGACAGGCGATGCGCGCGAGTCGCGCCGACGACTTCGCGCCAACGTCAGCTCTCGGGCTCGACGAGCCGGAACCCGCGTTTCGGCACGCCGATGCGGCCGCATTAATGTCTCGCTCTCGTCACGCTTTGCGGAAAATTTGTACGGACGCGGCGACGGCGTAATAAATTTATGCGTCACATTCGCGCGTATACGCGCCCGTTTATTGTCCGCGCTCGTACTGCCGCGTGTACGCGACTGTTGCGACTTGAGCTAACGGCACACTATATTTCCTGCTGGACTGATTACGAGAACCAATCAGGATCTAGCCTCAAGTCACTTGATCTAAAACTCTGCATCCCAAGTCCGGGGAAAACCGCTGAGGACATTGTGGTGTACAGATTTGCAGCATTTTTTGCACTGAAAAAAAATTTCTGGTTGAATATGGACGAATCAGATAATTCCTTTAGGATTTACCAGAATTTCTGTAGGATTACAGGAATTCTGGTAAATCCTAAAGGAATTATCTGATTCGTCCATATTCAACCAGAAATTTTTTTCAGTGTGGGCATTGATTTGGGCATTAGGCCTTGCTGGGACATTATAAAGATAAAATAAGATGAAACAAGATAATAAGATAAGTAATGTCCACTGGGCATTAGTGGGCATTGGTGTATGTACAAGATTTTGGCCAGCGGATTCCTTCTCGGAGAAAAAGTCCTGAATTTTAATTCTTTTCAGCTCAGCAACTTTAAGTGAAGGCTCGCTTTTTATCTTTTTCGTAAGCTTCCGTTTCGCAATTATTTCGTCCCGTCGTAGGAAAATATACTTATAGACGTATAATGAATTTTGAAAATGGCATTTTCAATTTCTTTTTTTTTTAAACTGTGCGACGTGATTAAACAGAGCAGCGCTGATCTAAAAACACCCTCTAAAATTTTTGGAGTGAAATTTTCACTCGAATCATGGTGTCACCTCCGAAAAATTTAGATAGCAGATTGGCCACACAACGCAGGAGGAGAAGACAATTTCAAATGTTTAAGAGGAATATTACTGCACCTCCACTTTTACGCCAATTTCGAAATATTGTGTATACGTCGGTACAGGGAATTAGTTAAAAGCCATAAATGTCCCGATATTTGCACGGCAAAAAAAGTAACTTGAGAATAGAAACGGCATTGATGCTGGCGGAGAGAGGAGACAATCTGATAATTCCCGTTCCATAACAATCAGTTCACACAATCGCACTTGTCATTACATTTCCGCACGTTTCGATCGCGATCATCGTCGAGAAGTAGGATATCGTCGGCGAACGATTTAATTTATTCAAAGCCATTAAAAGGTAGCCGGATATTTACGAGCGGTGATTATCGGAAACAATCGCCGCCACTCCGGCGTATCGCGCGAGCGCTATAAAATCATTATTTTGCTATAATACGTTACATCCAATTCAAATTATCGCCAGAATTACTATCCGTTATTGCCGCCGTACGGCCGTTAATTACTATTCGAGAACAATAATTTGCGTACGCGTCCGTGAATAAAACGGGATATTACAGAAATTGTAATAATAATCGACGGCCGCACGGGCGACCGGCTTCGCAAGCGGAAAATTTAACGTACCGTACAAATATAGTTATCCGCGAAAGAACAATAAATTATCGACGGCGATAAGCGTAACTTAAAAAGATGAAGTTTTTGCCGACAAATCGCGTTTGTGTGTACGTTTCCCGCGACTTTAAGTAAATTCCATCGCACATCCCTTTCACACGCGCGTTCGCGTGCACACACCATGTGTAAAGAAACGTGAAGCTTCTGATATAATCGTACATACGCAAAAAAAAAATTGTAGAAAAGTGAGATAATTCGGGCACAATCCTAATATCACGCAGAGCTTCGGGAAATCAATTATTAAAGCTAAGGCAGTAACGCGGGACTTAAACGCTCTTGAAAGCGCTTAAGGCGTCAACAACTATACATCTTGCTCGGAGCATCGCGAGTTGGCGAAACAATTACGATAATGTCATCCTACAATAATGCAATTTCGGCTCAAAACGGTAAGGCGCGCCAGACGGGGATTCGTTATGCGCAATAACGTTAATAGTGACGAGCATAAATGTCACGCTGTAAAACTTTATGACGTATCGGATGCAGTGAGTCGAAAATAAGTTGCCGTAATTATGTTAATACACCTATCGCGAATCCACTTTACGTCTGTCTCGACCAACGTCAGTTAATCAAGTTGACTTTGGCTGCACGACGGATTTGCGCTAATTCTTTATCTCGTTCTAAATCTCGTCTCCGAGGAAAAGCTCTCATTTAAGCTTTACTCGCACGAATTTATAATTCTCCCCCCTAGTAATATCAAACAGGATCGCGATCTTTTTATATTATATAAAAAATGAAGCACATTACTCTCTTGGACGTGTTTAATTACATAATTGCACCAAGCATACTTTTGGGTGAAACCGAGGGGTAAACCGCTGACCAAAATCATGTACACTAATGCCTGCTAGTGCCCAGTGGGCGTTACTTCGTCTGATTATCTTATTTTATCTTTATAATGCCCCAGCAAGACCCAATGCCCAAACTAATGCCCCAAAAATGCACGGTAACGCTGAAAATCGGTACACCACAATGCCCTCGGCGATTTACTCGGGTGAAACGTTTATAATAAAGTTAAAGCGCATATGTAAAATGTATCGTTTAAAAGTTAATACGTTGATAAAGTTTTGCATTATAATTTACTCATAATTTGCGTTATGATTTAATGCAAAATCTTATCGACGTATTAACTTCTAAACGATATATTTTACACATGTGCTGCAACTTTATTGAAACATTTCAGCCGCAAGTATACTTTTTGATCAGAAAGAGCGAATTTATTTGATCCGGGCGCAGTGATAAACACATAGACCGACGCAACGAGCACGTAGCTTGAACCATAGCATTGCGCGAATATTATGTATCGCGTAAATGAGAACTTGTTTCTATTTGCTTCTGCGATCGCGAGCAGACGACAACGGCGTACGGTCACGAAAGGATCTGTCAACTGTCAGAGGCGTCGGCTGTGGTCGATCGCGGATGCATGTCGCACGCGGTCGAGCGCCACGCGATGCAAATGCACATATGCCGCGCACTGCATCGCGCACTTGTATAGCCTGCGGCACGAAAAGCCACGGGCGATATTGTTTTCCCGCGCGCTTTCGAGCACGTGGCGAGAATAGTACAAACAAGCAAGTGGCACGAAGCTCCCTATATCGCGTGTGAAATAATACATTACGGTCGTCTCTCGCCGAAATAATTGTCAATGTTACGTTTTATTTGCCATTTTGCCAGACAAATGGCTTTTTTCGCGAAAGGGGATTTCGTTAGCCGTTTTAATCAAATTTGTGATAGTAATCTATGCTCATAGAAGAATCTTAAATTTTAATTTAAATTATTTAGAAGATATTTTTTTTTAGTCCGGTAAATATTAGTTTCGAAAGAACTTGGCACTTAAATTTTACTTTAAAAGCATTTAAACTTGTGAGTTACAATATTTTAAAGGGGTTTACGAAGTTTAAGTACCTGTATTATTTATATTACCTTATAAAATATATTTTGTTTCCGTTGAGCCCGTTTTCGTTGAGCGTTTGGGGAAATAGATTGTTTAGTTGCAATATATTCTGTTTCTGGAAATAGTAACATGGCCAATACGAGCTTGAAAAATGAGTACACTCCGGGAGAGAAAAGTTTCCGAACACACATTTCTACAAATATAGAGTAAAGGCACTCTCTCCCCACGGTGCAAGTAAGTTCGTAATAAATTTTTCTTTAGTCGCCATTGCAGTCATTTTTTTTTGTAAAAAAATAGTTGAAATTATAGTATCTTTTCCACGCGAATTTGTACGTATCACAAAACCACCGATGAGATTGAAATATTATTATAAATATTGTTTAACTTACATAAAATATTACTCGATAGATAAAACGCGATGCACGTTGTTAGCCTACGGTAAGTTTACCGCGCTATTCTTTCATGCAGCAATGTAGCAATATGTAAGCAATATTAAAAAGCAATTTGAGATAAAAACTTTTCGATATATTTTATAAAGGCCGTTAAATTGAGAATTCCTACGTGAAAAAGAATACTGCATAAAAGGAAACGAACACATTCTGTGTCAAAGCTGAAAGATAGGCTCTCAAAGCTTTTTGCCTCTTTTTATCTCTCTAGGTAAAAGAATGCAATAAAATATATCTTACACAAATAAAAAATATTTATAATAACGTGTCTTAATCTAAGAACAAACCGTTGTGCTTTGAATAAGTCTGTTATATTTGAACACTACAAATGTATAAATACACGCGCATACATATTTCATTTGCTGTTCGTCGTTGCAAAAAGTACACAATTCTTTTTTATATCAATATTTCCCAGATATACGTATAGGAATTGCCAAATTGTTGCAGGGCTCAACGTTGTTAAAACTAACGTTCAACTTTTTAGTACAGTCCTTTGTACAGAGCATCAGTTTTAACAATGCCGTACTGCAGGTGGTATAGAGTCTTTTATATAAAAAGCGTCCAATTACTGCTACACCAAGAGAGCTTCTCTGCGATTTTTTCGCGGATAGTGAACCCCCGCTCTCACTCTCCCGAAACACTTTTGTTCGGAAAAAAGAAGGTCGATTCTGGCGCACCTTCACGCGAGCTTCCGCGTGTCTAATTACCGCATGCAAATTAACGAGGGGTTCAATGGTAAAGTACCGAGCGACGTACGACGGCGGAAGAATAGACCGAAGGCGTACGCTGAAAACGAACCGCAATTACGAGCATTATATTCGCCGTTATGAGAGAAACATAAAGAATGACGTTATCACATGCAGGCTCATTTTGTGTAATATTAATTCACCCGCAGAAGTAGATCTGTGGTGAAACCGCGAACTGCCAGAGAATTCGCGTATTAATTTTGTTCAAAACTATTTGTCAATATTTTTTTATTGTGTTAGATCATTCACGAGATATACTCATTTTTCATGCATTTTATTTAGCAATATTATGTGGAAAAGCGAGTTAATAAAAAATATATAAAGATTTTTGTGTGTTAAAAATGCTGCACTCGCGTTTCCAAATTTATTGATTTGTCAAATAAACTAATATTTAATTTAATAAATATTAGTTAAATTTATTAAGAAATAAATCGTTAACAGAAAAATTCTTGCAAAATGAAAAATATATTCTCCATTCTCTTGAAATAGCTTCAGCTCTTGAAAAGCCATCATTCGCATTTGTTCAGCCGTTTGTGAAATGAGGCAACGGGAGAAGGAAGAAATATTTGCGAATTCTGGAAAGAGGCGTCGACGGACCAACAATCGAACGAGAGAAAATCGAGCAAGGGAGAAATAAACGGTTGGGGTAGGTAAAACGGGGGCGTAAAGAGCTGACGCATTAAGGCTAACGAATCGGAAGCACGCACCGGGGAATCGCAAGAACGAAGGGGGAACGAGATAAGAGCCGCCGGACGTAGGTGGTTTATGACACTTTCCTTGAAAAGGTAAAGACACCGCCTAATGCGCCTGCCTATGGTAGTCGCGTGCGATGTATCGCCCCGTAATTCCATGGTAATGGGGAAATTAGACGAGTCAATTTCAGGGTGAATCAATCGTTATTCGAGAATAAAAAGAGACTGAAAAACCTCCCCCAATCTGACATTGACATAAATGTAAATCTGACATTATACTTTATGAAAAATGTAATTTTATGAAACATTTATTGGTAAGGCGTAAAGAAGGGAACAATCAAACGCCGTAAACGTCAATCGCAGTGAAATGTTCCGGGCAACGAGTTGGATATCCCAACAATCCATTTCAGTTTTATTAAGATTAATCAATGATTTCAAAATCACACAACAATTTGATCAACGGAAATTGAACTAATTAAATTTACTTTGAAATTGATAAAAAAATCAAAAAATTACTTTGCAAACTGAATAATTGCGGCGATTCTCGGTCATTTGAAATTTTATGCAATTTACTGACATAAAACAGAAGTAAATAATACCTCGATAATCTAATACATCAAAAATTGTATTAAATCCAAATATGAATTGATTTAATTAAAATGATTAAAAATTATACTGCCTTTTCACTTGTATGGTTAAATAAGCTTTATATCAAACATTTTTAATATTCTTTAAGCAACATTATTATCAAATTAACGAAAGACAAGTAAAAAGAGACTTTGACAGCTTAGCGCGGTTGACAGTGCGTAAGTTAACATTATATCGAGCTTTAACAACTAATAAGATACATAATTATAAATCGGATATTACAAAAGCAATATTTATGCCGGCCGTGATATATTACGGAAAAATAAAATTAACAAACATTTCACTGTTAAATTAACTTCGTTTCCGCAAATTCTATGCAAATTTTATACTGTCGGCTGTTTTTTTCGCTCACTGAACTGTAAGAAAATTAAAATGACATTCTGACAAATGACTGGCATTAACTTTTATTACACAGCAAAGTTCTCTAAAAATTTTACCATATAACAGGACATTAATTCCTAAGATCCTGCATCTCTTGCAAATTTATTTAGCCGCAAGATATAACATTCTGTTGTGTTGATTCATAAATAAGTTCCGCTATACATATAATTACTGAACTTCTTTCGAGAAACCAATATTATCCACGGTGTCTACTTATTTTATTTGCAAAAGTAACTGCAAGTGTATCATTTACAAATCGGAAATTATAACGTTTCTTTAAATACAAAGATTCAGTTTGTTAAGTAAAATGCAATTGATTTTTTCAATGATCAAATATTTTCTCTAAAAACATCCATTAATACATAATCAATGAATAAAATTGAAAATAGGGAAAAAAAGAGGAAGTCATAAAAAATAACAAGTTCTTTGGACAACGATTCTTTGAAATAGCTTGTTGTTAAATGCATTGGAATCACGCGGTTAATATTCACCTTCTTAACACATAAAAAAACACAGAGAGAGGCGAGTTTGCCTTTATCAACGAATAATTGGGCTAGTGAGGCTTTTTAAACTCCGGTACAGTCGTATAGAGCATTCTTTTAATATGTTACTTTTCCATGTTCCGTTCATTATTCTACTTCATTATTATACTTTCATTAGTTAAGCTTGCACTAACGAAGTTTAGCCAGCAATTTTCACGTCATTATTAACGCGGCTCGCGCGCGGTCGAAACAAATGAAAGGAAATTAGTAATGTAGCTCAAATTTTACGAAACGCAAAGAATCCAGAGCGAGTACCATACGTGTTGCGCCATTTCAATGATACTCGGAAAAGTAGTTTCGCCCGAAGAGGGAAAGTGCTGGTTGCAATAACGCGGACGCAAAAGATTTTAGAAGCGAAAAGGTGTGACGGTACGAGGACAAGCACATCGTCCCTAATTTCCGTAAATTTTGCCCACACGAGTAATTAGTTTCATCAACGTCATCGCTCGAATGTCGCTTTCGGGTATGAGCGATGTCACGCCCAGATACCGACGCATATCGAAGCATCGAGCGCCATTAAGAAGTTCGTCGGAAACTACATCAATCTTGAATCATCGATCATGAATGCGAGTTCATCAAGGAATAACTAGCGAGAACGTGCCTCGTGATGAAGGCGCTAATTGCGATGAAAGCGCGGAAGGCGATTTCATTTTCGCGCCGTTTTACGTTAAAAATGGAACAATAAAGGTTACCTTTTTATTTTTATTTAAAAAATTATTTAATTTTTATCTTAAGAGCAACTACATTTCAAAGATGCTTAATTTCGTTTTTCATTAGAAAGACATTTCAGAGACTTAAAAAATTGCGATAAAAAATGGAGTTTCCGTAAAATGTTACGATTTCATCATACATTTGCGGAAGAAAATGTCAGCGTTAACACAATTCACACGTTTGTCTTTTAAAATACTAGAGATTATAAAGCACTGTTTACTCTTGAGCATCGTATATTTGTAAAAAATTTTATACATGCAAAGAAGGTATTACACAACGTATGTTTCTGTAACACTTATTCGAAACCTCGTTCGAATCATTTAAATAAATAAAACAAAAACAGAGAACAGACGCTTTATTTTGCACAAGCAGCGAATAATATGAAAATGTAATATAATATAAAAATGTAAGACACTTACCTTACGATTTCTCTGCCGTTGCCCGATGCCTCCTCGGCCTCCTCCTCCTCCTCTCAGATCTCCTTGTTGCACTCACACCAACACTAACTCGCGAAAATCATAGATCGCGCGAAATTTTAGACACTCCCGTACGCGATGCGAAATACCGCGAAGCGCACGAAATGTTATTAACAAATATCGCGTGACAAATACCGACTTTCTCTACTTTCTGCCCGTTCGAGTCGCGAAGAACGACAGAGCGAATTACAGCGCGAACGCCAAAGCCGCGCAAATTTCTCTCTTTTCCCGAAAATGGAACAGATTACATGAAATCGACGGATAATTAAAAGCGCGGTACGTAAACGAGATGTAATCGCGACAAAGTACCACGGTTTACGTTCATATTTTAGACGAGTTAGTCTCGTGAAATCAACGTTGATAAAAACCGCCGCTTCACCGTGCAAATAATTTTCCATTACAAGTTATCGAAACTAAATAATTAGTCGTAAAACGTTACTTATTACTGATAAACGTGTATAAATCAAGAGCGTTTTATCCCCACATTTATCGCGATCGCGTTTTGGAAACCGATAACGCGAAAGTAATACGACGCACGGAGCGACTCTCGCTGCTGCCTGCCGGCACGACGTTCGGCGAGCGACTGATAGAGCAGTGACCTTCGCGTAAATAGCGGCCCGCGTAACGTCGCACGATATCACGAAACGAGAAAAACAACAAAAAAACGTTGAGAGTTCGTTGTCCCGTCTACGAATCTCGAAAATTCTATACCTAATATTACACATTACTTCGTTCAGTGGCTGTTACTACATTTCTGCGGACTTATCGGTGTTGATTAAATTAACGATTAATTCTGCTCAATCGAGAAAATGTTTCGAAACAAAATTCGTTGTTACTTAATTTCTAACTACGAAGATTAGAGATTTTACCTCAATAGGTGATGTATATGTACTGTGAGTATTAATTATTAAATAAACGTATACGCACATGTGCACTTATACGTTATATACTTATAGCATTATGAACGTATTCCTATTTAATGCGTCCTGCCGCGGTTCCGACTGACTAGTCGCACCACTCAATTACGTCCTGTCATCGTACGTCGTTCACCAAAATTTAGAGGCGCCCAATCGAACTACTTCCAACGACCCCGTTGCTCGATAATGACGAGCACATCGTTCAATTAGAGCCAAGCCTGGATTATCTTGCGAAATTCGTAACTAAATTACCACCGCGTTACCGAACCATGAATGCGTAATAAAACCTTTCGCGTCGCGACGCCCCATGGTAGGATATCCAATTCGGCGATCCGTTTTGCGAAAACAGCCCAGCGAAATTACACGAACACAGGAAACACTCGCACGCGGAACGCAATTCGCGCCTGCGAGCTTATCCTGACTTATTAACATACGTATTATAGCAACGGGCATGTCAAAGGCCTCGTGTTTTGTTCACAAAGTCGCAAATCTGCATAATCGAGGGAATATCTATTGGTTCATTCGGTGAATCGAGAAACAGTTTGAGGTCTGAAACAATTTTCTGAAATTTTTCTATCCTAAAATCTATCTCTTTTTAATTACCATATCTCGCATATAAAAAGTCTAATACTGCCCACGTCATTAAATGAATTTATTAACGCAAACGGATAGACGAAAGTTCGCATCTCGTTAATGAAATGATGAATTAAACAGAATAGGTTTTCGCGACGTGTACAGCTTCCCTTTTCCAATTCCGTGACGGACGTACTGCAAACGTACGCGACGATACATCGATTCGCGCGAAAAACTCTCGACTAAACTGTCAGTGAAGTGAGTTGAGTCGTAACTTTCTTTAACGTCCCGGGGCTTTCTACGGCGAAGCGATGGACATGTCGATCCTTCCACATTCCGCATTACGCCAGTCGACGTGCCGCTACGTGGCAGTTCCGATCTACGTGGATATCGCGTAATCGTCGGCCAAGGCTCGATCGAACTTCGTGTTCATCGCGAACGAGGTAAAACCTTGGGGCTCGACTGTCGGACTTTTCCCTCTCTCTCTTTCTCTCTCTGGCGCGAAAATGCGTATCTCGGGAATAAATCGGGTGGACAGAACGATAAAAGTGCAAACGCAGTATTGGAAGTTTCAAACTAAGAAGTTACGAGATTTATGCAAAATAATATTGGCAGGGTTTAATAAAAATTTGCATTTGTGAAAAAAAAATTGTAAACTAAATGTAGAGATAAAAACTGAAGGATGCGTCGTAGGTACGCGGCCATAAAGCGGGAAATGTGAAAAATAAAAGTTAAAATGAAAATCTCGCGTAAATTCTTCGAATATAAATATGTATATAAAATTACTGTAAAATTACTAAGTAAAATAAATGGCCAATAAGGGTTGCTACAATAAGGGGTATTGCAGAATCATTGCGGATTAATTATTCAGCGAACAGAACTTTTGGTTTCCGAAAAAACATTGGTACAACTCTGTTATCCCGCTGCTCTATAATGAATAATCGCAACCGCAGAATGGCGGAGAGCGATTTTTTTTGCGAATTTTACGTTTAGATCGCGCGTATGCGATAGTGCATCGTGACAGTGCATTTCCAGCCGCGTGTCGAAGCTGCGTTGCGATCGCAAAGTAAGCCGAGCGAAAAATTTAATTTAAAAAATACCTCGCAACGGAACCGACCGGATATCGCCACGCGCAAAATACGCCGTAATTTATAGTTGAAAAAAAATACGGTATACGTCGCTCGTCCGAAAAGCCGACAGATGTGCACGCAAAACCTATACATATATACACACACACGCGCACATATGTACATATATATATACATACACACATACATGAATGTTTCACTGTTTAGTAATTCTAAAAAAATACCGCTGCCATATCGACACCACACGGTCGCAATCGTGTATTTTTCGCGCGTAGAATGTTTTGCCATGGTGGTTTACGCAAAAGTTAGAAAATTGACGGCAAAACGCAATTACTATAATTGGTCGCCATCGGTTCCGTCGTCGCCGTTGCGCGCTCCACCAAAGTGAAATGAAATGCGATAAATTGGCATCCCCCTCCCCCCGTGTTCCTTTCCCGACGCGACAAGTTGTAACGCCGACAAACACCGTACGAACACCGTGCAAAAGGAGTCGCTCTGTGACTGCGCTACTAGGGAATGCCTCGCCATCAAATATTTGGTACAATCAGGCGCGCGCAAATACGAGGAGCGCGCGCGACCGGCGCGGTGGGGGCGCCGAAAAAAAGCGTCTGTAACGTAACGAAAAATTCCGATCGAGTCAGACTTTTGACCAAAATTCGCGCGAAATACCCTAGTCGAGCAAATAACGATGACGTATTTATACAGACGACGTTATCGAGCAACGTTAACGTTATCGGAAACCGCTTTCACCCAGTACCCGCGTTTTCTTCCAAAATTACGAGGCGAGAAAAGTATTTGTTTATGAATAATGCAACTGCGACACAAGAGTAACAACCTAAATTGATGATACCGTATTCTTTTACGATAACGAAATTACATCAAACGTTATGTTTTAACTAAATATGAAAAATTTTTTCGCAATAAATTTAGAATGAAATATTTAGACACTAACACCCTGTCACGGCCCTTAGCCCTTTATTCCTTCAAATTTGTGTTTATCACATTTGAGCCACACGAAATTTATTAATTTGATAATAATAAACGTTCCTATTTATTTCGAATTACTTTCTCTTAATGTAATATAAATTTTACAAATAGAAACGATAATAACATAATAATATAAATCCATATAAATAGTAACGACATAAATTCAATATTGTATAACATGACGTATCTGGTTGAAGCGCATTATTCAAATTTAACGAATAAGAATCTTTAGGTTCTTACGCATAATTGGTATTATGGGGATCGATCCGCTGCGCCCATTAATGGATTATGCCACGCAATGAATCATTAATATCATGATCTCTGTATAATACAGAGATTAATGTAGAAATTGTAAGCTTTCAAAATTGGATGCATGCCGCGTGATTATGTATGCATTCGTAAATGTCACTGGAATTTACTTTGTCAATTACTGCATATGCTAACTGCCATGTTAAATAAAATATTTCTGCCCGTGCTTGTTACACTGTGCATTTCCGAATCAATATTTCTTTAGTGAAAATGAACAAAAGCCTCTTATTAAGTTCTCGGTGAAAAAAGAATATCGACTTTTTTCCCTCTTTCTTTCTCTCGTAAATTTATCTAACGGCGTATAATTCAAATAGTTCTCGCGATTCGCTACACATACATATGTATACTAAATTTAATAAATTGAAACTCGATCACTCGCTCATATTTCACTATACAATACTCGGCTCTGTTATCGTTTGCAACGCAACGGAAACCTGTTTTCACAACATATTTAATGCAAAACGCGGCTAATTTGTAATTTTTCCAACGTCGCGAACCGTATAATTTTTCGTAAACATAAACTTCAAATCAGCCAACGATAAAATCTTCCATACACGGGCAAAAAAATAGGAAATTACACGCATCAATTGTTTCAAAATATCTATCGCCTTTCTATTTCGATAATTTATAATCGTAAGACAATGTCAAAGCTAGAATTGACAATTTCCAATCTAACGATCATCTAATGAGATTTCCTTTTAAAGCAATCAATTCCATAGTTTCTTAGAAAACGAGAGATTCATTTTTAATCCAACGATCATCCAATACGATTTCCTTTTCAAGCGATCTTTTAATTCCTTTCAATCCCTCCTTCAGGATTAATTTGAGTGAATTAACATTCTCGCTAACTAAATAGTTACCTAGCCCAATATTTGCGCTCCAACTTTTCCAAAATTCCCGCCGGGGAATCGGAATCCCGCGCCGGCATTGTTCGCGCGAGTAAAAATATCGATGCCTTTTAAAAAGCGTCAAAATCCCAAATCGACACGTCATCGAAATGTCAGCCGAAAATTCCTTGGGAGAGGCGACCGCGCGCGGAATGGGGCGTGAAATTGAACGGCGTGACATCGCCCGTGCATTAGCGCGAGATGCGCGTTACGTGCGCGCGCGTAAAGCATTCCCCGCGTCTTGATGCGAACGGCCGGTGACGGGTCCGCGGTGATCGCATAAATCGCAAAACGAGGCGATTCGTACGTGTCCCGCCGCGAATATGTCGGGACGCGCGCGGCCATCGGTCAAACCTCCAAGTACAGTATCCGCGCCAGATACGTACGTGTATCCGCATCGGCACAATAAATTGCCCTACGTACAGGGTGTCACGGTGCTGCCGGTTGTGTACTTTAATGAGAGACACCGTAGACGGAAGAAGCGACAGCCGGCTTTGGCAACTGAACGATAGCTCCGTCTCGGGGCCGATCGAAGATTAGGTGGGATTAACGGCGAGACCAAACTTAAAGAGATAAATAGCCAATGAAACTTTGCTTTTTCGTTTAATACTTAATGGGATTAACTCAAGCCGGACTCCGTTCCCGATTTTACTTATTGAGACGTCCGGCGCGGAAGGTTGTGAAGTTGAGATGAATAATGAATGGACGTTCTGCTAATCGAAAGACGGGGACGAATAAAATTCCGCAATTTTGCGACTTTCGATCATTTCACCGTCCCTAAAACGAGGCGATTCCGTTTATGCCGAAAACACCGTGTATACGTGTTAGAACCGGCCTCGCCCCTGATTCTAGAACACCCTGTACGCGTACATAAATTTCAAGTCCTCGCGTATATCTCGCTCTGCTATGCGACGCAACGCAGGGCGAGACGCGAAAAGAGAACAAGGGGAATCGGATCGCCGAACGCAACACATCTTCATACCAAAGTGCATTCGTTGACGCGAACGCGCGTCGGCCTACATGCACGATCGTAAAACGGCCGTATCGCAACGTGCGTGCATCCTCGCTCGTCGAGGGCGCTCGCTAAAATTGCAATAATGCGAGTGAGAATCCGCGTTCGTCAATCTTACGATGAAAACATCACGAAGATCAAACGACGAGCAGAAATAAAAATTTCACGACAAAAACCAGATAAGAGAAACGACGAACTAATCAGAAAACGGATATAATTAAGAAAAAGCTTAAGCGTTCGATATGAATTCAACTCGTCTTTCAGTAAAATTATGTCAATTTCAATATTAAATCATCATTCGATATTAGATTGTATCGTTAACTCAACCCCCTTAACAACGTCAGTGTTTTCTTGACCATATCTGGGCGCATCTTTAATAATACAGAAAATTTAAAATATTACCTCAGCCAGGATTTGAACCTGGACCTCCCTACACTCTAGGCGGGCGTCTCACCAATTCGACCACCGAGGCATATGATAATATTTGCCGCATTAACAGTATAAAGATGTTGTCTACGCGTATATTTTCGACTTTTGTGAACTGCGCGCCGATAAGGGTTGTCGGCCGTACGCAGAACTGTCGAATACGCGATTTTTACGTTTTCCCACGCCCCTACCCCTTTCCCAATTGCGTGGGAAACACCATGTTTGAGGTCTAGATATATCTAGATATTTAATTACTTGCCAGTTATCCGCGCAATTTAGCACAGTCTTGAATCTTCTCGAAGGCTTGTCGATACTTCGAAGGTAATCGCGCGTCGCAAAACTAATCTACTTGTCAAAATGATCGAATTGCCCGTCGGCAATTCCGTGCCAGCCATTTTATATAATGGACCGATGTGGCGCGTCTACTATAAAAAAAAATCCAAACGTTTCGCATCGCGATAGGTTCCTTATATGTCCGATCGTTTTACGAAATGCCGAATGCCGTGCCATCGAACTTTTTTTGACGGATCGGCGCTATTCTCGGCGCGAATCGTTTTACGACCGGTCCCCCGCGGTATCTCGGTCGAAAGTTAATAAAATATCAGCGGGAGGAGGAAACAAGGGAGAGGGGAAAAAAAAGGTGCGGCCAATCGCGCCGGTATGATATAACCACCCCTGTCGTTTCGACCGCGAAAATGGTCCCGACCGCGCGCGCTGTGCACTCCGCCAGGATAAAACGAGCGTGGGCGAGTACTTTTCAAGCTAACTCGGCATTCGATGATTTACGACCTCGGAGGATCGGAGGACCGTTCTCTTTCTCTCTCTCTCTCTCTCTCTCTCTCTCTCTCTCTCTCTCTCTCTCTCTCTCTCTCTTTTGCTCTGCCTCCCTCTCTGCGCTCTCGCCTCGCGTCGACTCCTCTTTCCACGGATCGACGCCGCGGCAAACACGGCGGAATTCGAACGCGATTGCGGATTTCGCCCGAGCTCATTACACTTATACGCCCACAGGCTCCCAGGCTTCCGCGATCGCGCGTACAGCCAGGCATCGTGCATGATTTCCCTCCCGTCCGTCCTCTCGACGTACGTCGTTAGCCGCCGCTGGTCCCGCTCACCTACGATAAAATCATCGTACCGTATCGGTCCTCACTCTCGTTAGTCTCGGTATTTTTGTTTAGCCGCGGCGTAACGCGCGCCGATCGGTTTCTGGTTTTATTCAGCATACGCGTAACGATATATTCGCCCGTGTCATTTCAATATTAATTCGCGTATCCGCTTCCGCTTCGATGAAAGGTCGCCGCCGCGCGAAATATCTCCGAAGTTGGGAATTATTTTGCTTTATTAAGCGCGCGTGGGTCGCTGCATCACGAATATTTACGAGCTTTATTAATAACATTAATTAAATAACATTCGGTATTATTTGCTACATTAATTTTCTCAATTCATTAAATCCGCAACGGGGCTTAATAATATGCAAACGTAATTTGTTTTAACGCGAAGTGGAAGCCGCGTCCGGAACTCGCGTGTATTCGGAATTTCGTCGCTTAAACAGCTATAACTTTATATTTGCTACGTTGAATTTGTAATGTACACCTAGTTTGCATTATAAATGTTTGCGGCAAAAATACGGCCTTCGCTGAATTATGTAACATGACCTCGATAAATGTATTGTTCTTCCGCGGCTTTCAAATACAATTTAAATGAAACGGTGAAAGGATTAGTACCCAATTAATCAGCTCGCGTCAATCAGCCTTGCGACAAATTTTAATTCCATTTTAGACAAGCAAACAGTGATATTACATTATGTATTGGTAGAGAATAGAGTTCGCAATGAATTTTTTAATCTCACGGAGAAAGATCGGCTGGTCAGGAGGCAGAGAGAAAGAAGACTCATTAATACAAATAACCATAAAGAAAATGAAAGGAAGGAAATAATAAATCTTTGTTTGTTGAGTAATCCTCTCGTTCTCATTTACGTCAATCTACCAGACTTGCCGTTCCGCAAAATGTCGTATAAATCCAGCGAATGCCAAGTACGAAAACGCCACGAAAAGCTCGATAGTTCGACAGAGGCGTAGCTACCGTACGGTAGAAGTAGACAAAAGCGTACAAGTTTACAAATTCTTTTCCAATGCAAGAAGAAACTGGAAAGGAATACATTCTTACGTCAGATTTCCAGTTTGATGTAAGCTACGTTATAAAAAGCCAGTTAGGAAAGTCCCCTATTGTGAGATAGGATCCTAATATGCGATAGCGGGGTTTCTGTTCAATTAATGGGCAACGTCTTGATTCCATCATGAATCTCGCCCTCGGAGCGAAATCTGTTTAGTGGAAAATTCATCGTTAAATTGTGTAATCGTTGTGAAAAAAAGACTTGCGATTGAATTTGGGCGTTGAAAACCTGCTAGCTCACGTTAGAAACCTTGATCTCATTATAGAGGACTTTCCTCTGCATTTTTATTTCTTTATTTTGACGTTGGCAAAATTTTTCTCCCGGGAACTTATAATTTATTTGACGCCATCTCGACTGTGTGACGATGCATTAGAATAACAGAATCGAGGACATGTTGCACAAAATAATAGAATAGCAGTACAAAGCTGCATCGATGTTCGATATTAATAAAACGAAATTATAGGCAAGACCGGGATTATCAATGAAGCTCGCATAAGCCTCTCCGTACGTCACTGCGCGTTGATTGCGAGATCTACATCTGTCCCTTTCGCCGTTGGTAAATTTCAATTAAATCCCAGCCTTATTTTGCCCCTGCGCGCGAATTTACCGATCGTAAATTTACTACGGATCCCTTTTACGTCGCGCTTCACACGACGGACACGAACGGAGACGATGCAAAGAGGACGGCAGAGGGTCGGACGAGACGATCGTGTCGGGTATTGCGACTGACGTGCACGCCGAACAATTCGCTCGGGCGAACAATGCATTAGCTCGCCTCATTAACGAATTGCAACGTGCCAATTAGCAGACAGAGTTTGCAGTCCCGCACGGGATCCCTTTTTTCTCCTCATACTGCAATTCGTCTTTCAGCTTTGTAATAGCTGCTTTGTGCCAACCGACTAAAACACTCGCTGCTATCTTGTAAACCCAACTCGACCTAAACTCGAGTCCTATTAACGAACTGCACGTAAGATTCATAGTTCTTTTGTCAGCGACGAGTGTTTTGCCTCGCGTACAGAGACTGTATATTCTCGAAAAATAAAAGAGCATACGCGGAGAAAAGATATTAAATTTTCTCTGTCGCATTTTTGTCGTTGTATACAAAGGGATAAAGAAATAGAAATAAAATAATCATCGCGTAAATGTAACATGCGCCTGAATCCGAAAAAAAAAAGAAAAGAACGACTGGGAAAGTTTAAAAGCCGAGTCTTAAACGTAATTATTAACATTAGTCTTGATAAACGATTACAATTGCGCGGTTCTTGCACAAGTAACTGACGGCTTTACTGTCGCGCAAAATGGGACAAAAAATCTCTGAGCGAGCAGGCGGCGAAACTCTTCCGCGTGCGACGTTCCGTGTTTTACGAGAAACTCGTTCGGATTACGAGCTTACGGAAGTGCGTGTGGCGTCAATAATCTCCACTTTGCGGGGAAAAACGCGTCTCGCGCGTGAAGGTATCGAATGTATCCAAATTCAAAAGCGTGTATCGCCGATAAAATATGATATTCTTTATTCCTTTATCAATCGACGATTTAAGCCAGCGGCGCACGATACTATTTTGCCTTAGAGACCGTAATCAGAGACTGACCATAAGAGTTCGTCAAACTCCTGCGAGTGAAAGAGAAACGTAGGCTATCTCACTCTTCTACGATCGTAGAAGTCTATGTTTTTCTCCCTCACTCGCAGGAATTTGACGAACTCTTGTGGCCGGTCTCTGATTACAGGATCTCTATTTTGCCCACTGGATTTAGCCTTAGGTCAGCTGATCTAAAACTCTGCGTCCTTATTGGCTCCTGCAAGAAATCCAGTAGGCACAATAGTATCGTGTGCCGCTGGCTTAAATAATTTTGTGGCTGTATTCTAAAATGACCAATTGGATCGTATTTGGAACGCGCTGTAATTTATTCACCCATAACTTGATGCTGACCAACTTTAGGATCCAAGCCACGATATTCCCGGGCACGGAGTACGCCAGTGAAATAGGAGCGTTATAATAATACGCGTGTACAAAAGACTTGATTCAAAGTACACATGATCTGTATCGAACGATAAATTCCTGGGGCTCGTTTATCTTAAAAATGCCGAGATTAAAATTCTTACGACACCGGCCGCGCGCATGAGAGCAAGTTCCTCGCTCGCCCGCTTGTTCGTTCGTTCGTTCGTTCGTTCGTTCGTTCGTCATTTGTCCGTTCGTCGTTCGTTCATTGGTTCGTCTGCATTCCGGACGCAAAGGAATCCGGGGCGTACGCGCTTCTTCGAACGCCCGAAATTTTCGAACGCTACCAGCGACGACCTGCCACCCGTAACTCGATCCACGTGAAAGTAACGACGTGTACTTCCTGACTCTCGGGACGCGTTCATGCACTTCCGCCGAACTTGCACAAAGTTCCGTATATAGCATACGCTCCCTCTCGTCCCCTCGGCTCCTACACGCTCTCTACACGCTCCCCCCATCCATCGATCCAAGAGAAGGGGGGGTGCCGAGGTTTTTTTGTCAATCGGGCTTTTTGTCCGAACGAGGAAATATAATTCCAATTTTCGTGCCCGCGATCGACGAAAAACGTATCTGGTTCCAATCGCTGTCAGCCCAGTTTCCATATAAAAGCTCCTCCCCTGCGCCTTTATCTCCATATTGAATGAATGCCGGCTCGATTAAGATTACAGATTCACGATACTCGATTGAGGTAACGAGCGATCAAAGAGAACGGATAAGCGGAAAAATCGATACAAGGGAATACCGTGTAAGTATGTCCCTATAGAGATGCGCGAATATTTTGAAAAAGAATATCCCATTATCAAAGAATTTCACAAAGAGCAGACAAATTGATATCGACGTAGAATGCAATAAGTAGAAATGCAATACGTTGCTCGAATATGCAAAATAAAAATATTAACTATGTCAGAATTGCTATGCTACAACGCCGTGTTAATGCTTTTTTTTTAATTACAAATAATTAAAATATCTCCACCTCGAAAAAGAACGTTTTTACACAGATTGTTAACCACTGGAAACCGTATTGATTCGTATTCGATTGAATTCTAGTAATTAAAACGCGGTAGTTTCGGTGTACCATTTCCTTTTCTTACGTCACTAGGTGGAATTAAGACAATCGACGGGGATTCTCTAAGAGATTGCCGAGAGACGGATTTACGTGGAAAGAGTGATGAAACGAGCAATGCTAAAATGAGCAACGCTCCACAGCAGTTTAAGGGAAAATTGAAAGCTCGGCTCGCTCTCGTTTTTTCGAATCGTTTATCTTGCGGCCGTGCACGTTCGCGCAAAAGCAATCGGAACGATCGCGTCGATTCAGTGAACGATCGGCAGTGCGATTTCGATGACTTTGAAACACATTCGACGGATTGAGAAATTTGGGGATGCTACGCCCATCACTTGATAGAAAAGCGCAGTGCAATAATAATCCTAAACTTAAAAAAAAAACTTGACATAATTAATTGTTTCAGCATTAACAGCAGTTTACAATTGTCAACAAAAGTAAATTAAATTACCATCGCGTTGAACCTTTGTACTTTCGTTTTACATTCTCTGATTTAGTTATTCTATGTATATATTTTACGGACGCTATTTTCAGCGTTTCAACAACAGCGACTTCCCGTCCGATTTAGACACGACGTATATTTAATTTGCAAAAAAAATTATCCGTAGCTAGTCAATTTTATCGAACACTTTAATTAAAACATGTTCCTATTTCAAAAAATTTAATTTAACTCGCAAGAGATTTAAAAAAAAATACAAAATATGTTATTAAAAACTGACGTGGATATAACAATCAGTTAAGTTTCTAAAAAACAAAAATTACTTTCTGATCGTCCGATAGTCGTGCATCGTAGCCTATCGCTTCATTTGAATGCACGCGGAACTATTGAAAAAAATGACGGATGGCGGCAATTAATTTCGCAAGGTCTCGCTGTTATCGATCGGTCGTATTTCAGAAAAAATTCACCGACGTTTCCAGATAATTCGCTCAATTGAGTCCGAACACGTCGCATCGGATTTTAATTCAAGAATCCCGTACATTCTGGGATGTTAAATTTTGCAGTGATTATTGCAGGGATTGGAAACGTTCCGGCCCGTTCAATTCGAGGAAGCCGATATTTTTCATCATGAGCGCGACGAAGAGCTGATTAATTAAAATAAATGATCGCAGTTTCGCCCGAAACTGTACAGCACAGTTACTTTCTTTTTCACAGCTAAATTTTCCTGTCGAAGTTGAAAATTTAATATTGCAGCGTTGATCGAACAGACAGGGGGAAAAAAAGGACCGGCTCCGAACGGCTCCGAATGAAATTTGTCAAGATATCGCGCGCGTGCAGAGAGATCTTCGGGGTAAAACCGCTCGGCGGAAATTATTGTATAATAATACATTACGCCATGTGAATTACATAACGCTCTCTTAATAACTAATGCGCTTTACTCGCCGGTGAGAAAGCATCGTGTAATTTGGAGTGTCGGCGAACTAACCTGCTCCTTTTTAAACACGTACACGGACTCCCTTTCGGGTACTTTTTAACACGCCGGAAAAAGCAGACCAGCAAAAAGAGCATCGTGCAAACGAGAATGCAACTACGTTTCCTCTTTCGGGGGTTGCGATGCGCGACTTCGTCGATCCGCTTGGAGATGAAAACAACATGAACCCTCTACTACGTTGCATTAGTTTCAGATAGATAATCAATCGAGTAAACCACGTTTTCATTAAGAAAAAATTAAAAATAAAATAATAGCAAACAACCAGCAACGATAACACGAAATAAATTATAACAAATTCAGCAATAAAGAAATCAATCAGTGAAATATTTTAAAAAAAACAAAGTAATAAATGTAGCACACGTTTCACGTGATACATGAAACATGCATTAAATCCCAGATACTCTATAATTCAGATTTCCGAGTAGAATTGTATCCATAATTTTATATAACGTGCATTTTATTGTATACATGAATTGTAATAAATATTTAATATCTGTGTAATACTTCAAAAGGTTTTCGCATTACGTTGTTCAATTATTTTTTGCGTACTGCGCATAAAATTTTAAATAGAATTACATGCTAAATCCCGACAGATCGTTTAAAGCAGGCTTATCAGAATTGTAATCAAATTTTGTAACTTGCACATCCACGAAAAATATCTATCAGTCTGGAATAAATCGCACTGAAATGAAAAAAAAACTCGGCGGATGATTAAATATTAATATCAAAATTACGGCGTCCCTCGTCGCAAGATATTATCTCGGTGTGTCTTCTTCGCTTAATTGGCCCGATGATCTCGCCCAGAGGAACGAGTCGGAGATTACAGTCCTGACCGAGGAATCGCTCCGCGAAACACGATATCGATCCCGAAATGACTCGCGACGGAAGTTCCGCGAGATTCCGCGCGCGCACTCGAGTCGGATATTACTTTAGGGCTCTTGAAAGGCAATCGGAGTTCCGCTGGTAATCGGGCAAATATAAACCGTATCGGGGATCGATCAGCGGCGCTTTGTTACTTTAAAGACGGCTTTATGAGTCTCGGGGTGTATAGGGGCCGCAATCGCTCGTCGAATTAATTGAGAAGACAAACGGCAACGATAAGCGATCTGCATAGCATTTGCGAAGTTTCCCCTCGGTGCAATATGAATCACGTCGGTCAAATGCACTGTGTGGTACAAAATGCACAGGAAACGTCAGTTGTGATTAAATGCAGAGAAAATTTTCTTCGAAAATTTACCTCGAAAATCGTGTAATCGTGGGATAACACGACATTGCGAAGAACTTTATGAGATTTTTTTTGAAAATTTTACCATACATTTTACTAGTAAAAAGGACGTGGCATTTTGAAGAATTTTATGAGTTTTTGAAAAACATTTTTAGTTATACTTATTATTAATATACATTTTAGTAGTAAAATGTACGATAAAATTTAAAAAAACTCTCAAAAAGTTCTTCAAAATGCCACGTTGTCCCACGATAACTAGTAAATATACCTAGTACACATTTTACTAGTAAAATATATGCTAGTTACTAATAAATTTACACGGAGAGAATTTTCTCTTAACATTTTGTCTGGAGATGACGTAATCGTGGGACAACGTGGCATTTCGAAGAACTTTTGCAGTTTTACCATACATTTTACTAGTAAAATTACATAATTTTCAGACTAAATGTTAAGAGAAAATTCTCTCCGTGTAGATTTAGTTATTTAGAATCATAATAAGATATCAATTAACAAGATTGCGTAACGCTTTAAGACCTTTCACCCGAGGAAAAAAAAGCCCTATTGGCAGCTGAAAACAGATTGTCTTTCTCTATGCTCTACATTGCGGATAAATGATAACGTTTACGTTTATCCTGTCGGCGTTTAACACGACGTATCTGGTGAATTAGCGCGCATAGCGTGAATAATTAAAAATGCCTCCCCCCTGCTCCCGCCGCGCCGCGTCGCGGCCCGCAGTTTTCCTACGGGAAAAAATATCCGTGAAAACGACACGGTAAGTAGCCGTGGTAACTCCCTTAATTACGACGCGCTATCAGTGCCACTTTGTTGCCTTACGGCGGCTGAGGAAAATTAACGAGCGACCCCGTACGCAAGGAGTCATTAATTCCCCACGAGATGCCAGAGTCTGATGTACAAAGTATTGTATATGCCACGAGAGATCGCCACGGATCGGCGCGACTCGATTCCTTCGGCTACAGCGCGTGTTCCCAAAGAGACACACATTCGCATTTCCGAAATCTAAGAAAAGATCTGATCCGACAAGACGAAGCAAATTTTTATATACGTAATAAATTACGCATCCTGTTGCAAGCAAAGCTATCTTCTTCGGAAGTTTCGAGCCTCTCCGAAATAATTCTCTCCTTCTTCCTCGTGCATTAAGGCTTAAAGCCTGTTTCATCCAGTTCGTTCTGGCACTTTGAGCGTTTGGTTTCCCTACATCTTCGGTAGGCTGCTAGCCTTGCCGAAGGAAACCTCCAATCTGGAGGGCTACACCCCTAAAGGTGGTTGCCACTTATCGTCGGTAAATTCCGAAAAACCAGCGGTGTCCGTGGATTTCAACTCGGATCTTTTTGTTCATTTGTTTACTAAGCAGCGCACATTTCTCTGCGCCACACTCGCCGCCACTTCGAAATAACTGTGGCACAAAAATGTGGCGGGAAACAATTATTTATTATGTAATTAAAACAATTAATTTGCGAGTCTTGCCATCGCTTTTTCCTGATTTTAAATAACCTGCTCTACACGTAGAGTCAATAATTGCTTCACAAGTTTACCACGCGTTTGCGAAGCTCAATTCATATGTGCACATGCTATTTATAATGAAATGTTTATTTGCGGTAAGCGAATTGAGTCACTTAACGGATATTCCTCGGTCGTTCACCGGTGCAATTTCCCTGATTCCCCGGCAACAGCTGCGCGAGCAAATATGCGAATCCGAAAGTGAATCGCGATACGACCGCGTCGACGACCGGCTGGCCGTTCGTGCTCGTTTCCTTCCACACGGGCGATATACGCGGAGAAAGAAACTCGTTCGCGCGGAGGAGCCCGACGCGAATCGTTAGCCGCGAGATTAATCTAGGTGATTAACGCGCCATCCTTATCGTCGGTTCGTTAGTCCGTTATCAAGCGCCGCGAGGCGCGTGTGCGCTGCACCGTGAAAACGCGATCCGCGAGCCCGCCTCGACGTATCGACGCGCGCTCGGAGCCGTAACGTTGTGCGCTGCTCACCGCGCATTTGCACTTTCTCCGAGTGCGTATACCGCCTGCACGCTCGCCGGCAAAAGTGTCCACGTAGAAAGTGAAAACCCGCGTGCGTTGCCCGCTAACATTTTCCTCTACTTACGATACGGTGAATCGCTTTAATGCGCTCGCTCTCGATCTGCCGGCCACCCGTTACCAGAGAATCCACGAGTCGTCTTACCTGAAAAATTCAAAGAGCAGTTAGATCGTTGCGTTGCAGATAAAACGAAAACGTTAAACAGCAAATGGACGTTTGACATGTGCGAGACATCAAATGGGTACAACGGGCGGAAGCGATTTGGACGAGAACGCGCGAGGACAATTTTTAATTACGCATCCGCAAATGAGAAATCGTATTTCGACAATGGGCACGTGCCCCCGCGTGAAAAACACAATTGCATTGTTCTCGGGCGTGTTTTTAAATACAAAAAGATCGTCGGTTAATAACTAAAAAGAAATCGCAGAACGCAGCGCGCGTAATTAAATGCGCGGACGCGACGCGGAAAGTGGTGCAGCCGCGCGCGATTACCGGTGCGCGTCCCGAATGCGCTGCATGATCGATTCGCAAACGATTATAATTGTGGCACTGACACGCCGTCGCCGCCGCACTAATGGCAATCGCGGAGTCAGCAATTACATGATGTAAAACGCGGGATTTTTCAACGGCGGCTGTG